>NC_135821.1:10222496-10469533 GCF_964213995.1 Mustelus asterias
AGAGAGAGAGAGAGGGGGGGGGGGAGAGAGAGAGAGAGAGGGAGAGGGCGGGGGGGAGAGAGAGAGAGAGGGAGGGAGGGAGAGACGGGGGGAGAGAGAGAGAAAGAGAGGGAGAGAGAGAGAGGAGAGAGAGAGGAGAGAGGGAGAGAGAGAGAGAGAAGGAGAGATAGAGAGGGAGAGGGAGAGGGCGGGGAGAGGGAGAGAGAAGGAGAGAGAGGGGAGAGGGTGAGGGCGGGGGAGAGGGAGAGAGAGAGGGAGAGAGAGAGAGAGAGAGGGAGAGGGAGAGAGGGAGAGGGAGGGAGAGAGAGGGGGAGAGGGAGGGGGAGAGGGGGAGGGAGAAAGAGAGAGAGGGAGAGAGGGGGAGGGAGAGAAAGAGGGAGAGAGAGTGAGAGAGAGGGAGGGAGAGAGGGGGGAGGGAGAAAAAGAGAGGGAGGGAGGGAGGGAGAGAAAGAGGGAGAGAGAGAGAGAGAGGGGGAGAGAGACGGGGATTGAGGGGGGTAGAGAGAGAGGGGCTTAGGGTGAGGAAGAGAGAAAGAGGGGGAGAGAGAGAGGGGGGGGGAGAGGGAGAGAAGTGAGGGGGAAGCGATGCAGCATTTTAGCAGTGGCCAGGCTAAGGGGAGGGTTGGAGATCGACCAAGACATAAAGAGATGAGGCTAGAACAGCAAACAAATGCTTGGGAAGTGACAAAGACAAACCAAACAGGACGTGGCAGAGGTCACGAGGGGCAAAGAGGCTGAGGTGAAGGGTTAAAGGGCAACTTGTCACCGTCACAACACTGAGATTCTCACTTTTCAGAAGCTTAATTCTCCCTTTCCCGCCCCATCCTCCACCCATATTGCACCAAACATGCTCAGCTCTGCAGCGCCAGGGACCTGGGTTCGATTCCCAGCTTGGGTCACTGTCTGTGCAGAGTCTGCACGTTCTCCCCGTGTCTGCGTGGGTTTTCTCCGGGTGCTCCGGTTTCCTCCCACACTCCAAAGATGTGTGGGTTAGGTGGATTGGCCGTGATAAATTGCCCCTTAGTGTCAGGGGGACGAGCGAGGGTAAATACATGGGGTAACGGGGATAGGGCCTGGGTGGGATTGTGGTCGGTGCAGAGCTGATGGGCCGAATGGCCTCCTTCTGCACTGTAGGATTCTATAATTCTACGGAGTGTGGGAGGAAACCGGAGCACCCAGAGGAAACCCACTCAGACACGGGGAGAATGTGCAAACTCTGCACAGACAGAGACCCAAGCCGGGAATCGAACCCGGGTCCCTGGCGCTGTGAGGCAGCAGTGCTAACCACTGGGCCACCAGTTCCTATCTTTCCTTCAACCGTGTGCCTCACTTATCCCTAAGCGGGATCTGTTGCAGTGATCGCTAACACCCGTTCCACAGGCTCTTGCTCTCTGGCCTAAATCTCTGAGATTTAATCTTGCATTTACGTCCCCTCGTTCTTGACCCCTTAATCACTGGAAACAATCTCGTTCCAGCCGCCCTCTCCAATCCCTTCATAATTTAAAATATCTCTAAACAAATCACCTCTTAATCTCCTTTATTCTAACGAAAGCCGCCCCAGTTTATTATCAGGTTTAATCCGCCAAAAGGCTGCCTCTGACTCCATGATCCAGAGATGTGGACAGTACATAAGACCACAAGATATAGGAGCAGAATTAGGCCATTCGGCCCATCGAATCTGCTCCACCATTCAATCGTGGCTCTCAACTCCATTCTCCCCCTTCTCCCCATAACCTTTGATCCCCTGAACGATCAAGAATCTATCTCTGTCTCAAATACACTCATACACTATGGACGGCACAGTGGTTAGCACTGCTGCCTCACAGCGCCAGGGACCCGGGTTCGATTCCCGGCTTGGGGTAACGGGGATAGGGCTGTGTGGAGTCTGCATGTTCTCCCCATGTCTGCGTGGGTTTCCTCCGGGTGCTCTGCTTTCCTCCCACAGTCCGAAAGATGTGCGGGTTAGGTTGATTGGCCGTGCTAAATTGCCCCTTAGTTTCAGGGGTACTAGCTAGGGTAAATAGGTGGGATTGTGCTCGGTGCATACTCAATGGGCTGAATGGCTTCCTTCTGCACTGTAGAGATTCTATGACTCAATGACCCGGCCTCCTCTGTGGCAATGAATTCCACAGATTCACCACCCTCTGGCTGAAGAAATTCTTCTTCATCTCGGTTCTAAAGGGTCGTCTCTTTACTCTGAGGCTGAGCCCTCAGATCCGAGTCTCTTCGACTAATAGAGACATCTTCCCCAGGTCCACTCTATCCAGGCCTTTCAATATTCTGTAAGTTTCAATGAGATTCCTCCCCACTCATCCATCTAAACTCCAATGAGTACAGACCCAGAGTCCTCAGACGCTCCTCATACGACAAGCTCTTCATTCCAGGGATCATTCTTGTGAACCTCCTCTGGACCCTCTCCAAGGCCAGCACATCCTTCCTTAGATACGGGGCCCAAAATTGCTCACAATACTCTGAATGTTGTATGACCAGAGCGTTATAAAGCCTCAGTAATACATCCCTTGTATTCTAATCCTCTCAAAATGAATGCGAACATTGCATTTGCCTTCCTAAATCAAAGAATAGAGTTAGGCCTCAAAGCCTGTGTGTGAAAGTGAGGGCCAAGGGACACATTACTGGCCTTTACTCACTGCTATCTAATCCATTAGGTGTGGGGAGTGTAGTGTTACCAACTGTGATTAAGTGTACTTTTCCTGAAGGTTCCATCACGTGACTTGCCCCTCACACTCCCGCCATTAATCGGCCAACACATCCATCCCTGCGACGCACTGCCTTCCCAATTAGAAAGCTAAAACACTCATTACCCAATTGGATGATGCTTGGCCCTCCAGGATTGGCCTGGAGGATTGTCCAAAGATGTGCAGGTTAGGTGGATTGGTCATGCTAAATTGTCCCTCAGTGTCAGGGAGATTAGCAGGGTAAATATGTGGGGTTGCACGAATAGGGCCTGGCTAGAATTGTGGTCGGTGTAGACTTGATGGCCCAAATGGCCTCCTTCTGTACCGTAGGGATTCTATGATTCTATGACTGTCAGCCAAACAGACATTTCAGCAGGTCTGAGCAACGTCTGTAGAGAGAGAATAGAGCCAACGTTTTGAGTTAAAGAGAAATGCTCAAAGTAAATGCTGAGAAAAACTTTTGTTTAGGTCCTAATTATTTTTCTCCAGGGTCACACACATCGCAGTGTGCTGAAGATTGGTCTTCAGTTTCTGGAGACCCCAGGCCAATCCTGGAGGGTTGGCAACCCTAGAAATGTTATAGGCAGTAGTCCCTGGAGGCATTCATTCGTGGGACATGGGCGTCGCTGGCTAGACCAGCATTTATTGCCCACCCCTAACTGCCCCTTGAGAAGGCGGTGGTGAGCTGCCTTCTTGAATCTGCTGCAGTCCCTGAGATGTAGGTACACCCACAGTGCTGTTAGGGAAGGAGCTCCAGGATTTTGACCCCGCGACTGCGAAGGAACGGCCGATATATTTCCAAGTCAGGATGGTGAGTGTCTTGGGACAGGAACTTGCAGGTGGTGGTGTTCGCACGTATCTGCTGCCCTTGACCTTCTAGATGTTAGTGGTTGTGGGTTTGGAAGGTGCTGTCTAAGGAGCCTTCGTGAGTTCCTGCAGTGCATCTTGTAGATGGTACACGTGGTTGCCACTGTGTATCGGTGGTGGAGTGAAAGTTGGTAGAAGGGGTAGCAGTCAAGGCGGCTGCTTTGTCCTGGATGGTGTCGAGCTTCTCGAGTGTTGTTGGAGCTGCAGCCATCCAGGCAAGTGCACACTCCTGACTTTGGGGAGTCAGGAGGTGAGTTACTCTCCGCAGGATTCCCAGCCTCTGACCTGCTCTTGTAGCCACAGTATTTATATGGCTGGATCCAGTTAAATTTCAGCTCAATGGTAACCCCCAGGGTGTTGGTAGTGGGGGATTCAGAGATGGTAATGCCATTGAATGTCAAGGGGAGATGGTTAGATTCTCTCCTGTTGGAGATAGTCATTGCCTTGCACTTGTGTGGTGGAAATGTTACTTGCCATTTGTCAGCCCAAGCCTGGATATTGTCCAGGTCTGGCTGCATTTGGACATGGACTGCTTCAGTATCTGAGGAATCGTGAATGATGCTGAACTTTGTGCAATCATCGGCGAACATCCCCACTTCTGACCTTATGATGGAAGGAAGGTCATTGATGAAGCAGCTCAAGATGGTTGGGGTCCAGGACACTAACCTTGAGGAACTCCCGTAGTGATGTCCTGGAGCTGAGATGATTGACTTCCAACATCTCCCTTTGTGCCAGGAATGACTCCAACCAGCAGAGAGTTTCCCCCCTGATTCCCATTGACTCCAGTTTTGCTGGGGCTCCTTGATGCCACACTCGGTCAGATGCTGCCTTGATGATCACTGGCAGTCACTTTCACCTTACCTCTGGAGTTCGTCTCCTTTGTCCATGTTTGAATCAAGGCTGTAGTGAGGTCAGGAGCTGAGTGGCCTTGGCAAAACCCAAACTGAGCATCAGTGAACAGGTTAATGCTGAGTAAGTGCTGCTTGATAGCACTGTTGATGACCCCGTACATTACTTTAGTGATGATCGAGGGTTAACTGATAGGGCGGTAATTGGCTGGGTTGGATGTGTCCTGCTTTATGTATGATGTGGAGATGCGGGCGTTGGACTGGGGTAAACACAGTAAGAAGTCTCACAACACCAGGTTAAAGTCCAACAGGTTTATTTGGTAGCAAAAGCCACTGAAGCGCTGCCCCTTCATCAGGTAAATGGGAGTTCTGTTCAATTTTCCACACTGCTGGATAGATGTCAGTGTTGTAGTTCCGCTGGAACAGTTTGGCTAAGGGTGTGGCAAGTTCCGGAGCACATGTCTTCAGTACATGTGGTGGCACAGTGAGTTAGCACTGCTGCCTCACATGCCAGGGACCCGGGTTCGATTCCCGGCTTGGGTCACTGTCTGTGCGGAGTCTGCACAATATCCCCGTGCCTGCGTGGGTTTGCTCCGGGTCCTCCTGTTTCCTCCCACGGTCCAAAGACGTGCAGGTTAGGTGAATTGGCCATGTTAAATTCTCCCTTAGTGTCAGGGGGACGAGCTAGGGTAAATGCATGGGGTTATGGGGATAGGGCCTGGGGTGGGATTGTGGTCGGTGCAGACTCGATGGGCCAAATGGCCTCCTTCTGCACTGTAGGGATTCTATGATTCTACTATTGCTGGAATATTGTCAGGGCTCATAGCCTTTGCAGCATCCAGTCCCTTCAGCCATTTCTTGCGAGCATGTGGAGGGAATCGAATTGGATGAAGACTGGATATGTGATGCTGGGGACCTCCGGAGGATGGATCATCCACTTGGCACTTCTGACTGAAGCTTGTTAACATAGAAACAAAGAAAGCAGGAGGAGGCCATTCGGCCCTTCGAGCCTGTTCCGCCATTCATTATGATCATGGCTGATCATCAAATTCAAGATCCCCCCATATCCCTTGATCCCTTTAGCCCCAAGAGCTATATCTAATTTCTTCTTGAAATCAGACGTTTTGGCCTCAGCTACTTTCTGTGGGAGTGAATTCCACACATTCACCACCCTCTGGGTGAAGAAATTTCTCCTCACCTCAGTCCTGAATGCTTTACCCTGTATCCTTAGCCCCCCTCTCATCTGGACTCCCCCTATCATCGGGAACATTCTTTCTGAATCTACCCTCTCTAACCCTGTTAGAATTTTATGAGAAGTTTCTATGAGATCCCCTCTCACTCTTCCAAACTCCAGTGAATATAATCCTAACCGACTTAGTCTCTCACTCATATGACAGACCCGCCATCCCAGGAATCAGCCTGGTAAACATTCGCTGCACTCCTTCTATAGCAAGAACATCCTTCCTCAGATAAGGAGACCAAAACTGCACACAATACTCCAGGTGTGGCTTATCTTTTGCGCTGATGTGCTGGGTTCCTCCACCATTGAGGATGGGAATATTAATGGAGCTTCCTCCTCCAATGAGCTGTTTAATTGTCCACCACCATTCCCGCCTGGATAGGGCAGGACTGCAGAGCTCAGATCTGATCCATTGGTCGTGGGATCACTTAGCTCTGTCTATCACTTGCTGCTTACGCTAATTAGCACGCATGTTATAATTGGAGGACTGTTCAGGCCTCCTGTGGCATTGCTCCCGGTTTCGAAGGCCCACCCCCAGGCTGGTGGCATTGCTCAAGAGTGAGTAACAATTCAGCATCTCCCAGTATCCCGGTGAGTGGGGAATATTCTGCATTAATTATTCAAGGCCGTACGCAGAGCCTGGCAAGTGGGGTTATTTTTGCTCTAATTACTTTTACCAGGGGAGAGGAACAATGTTCCCTTTAGCGAGAAAGAGAGAGAGAGACAGAGAGCGAGGAAAGGGGAGAGAGAGAGAGAGACAAAGAGACAGAGAGAGGGAGAGTGACAGAGAGAGACAGAGAGCGAGAGAGAGAGAGAGACAGAGAGCGAGGAAAGGAGAGAGAGAGAGAGAGAAAGAGACAGAGAGCGAGAGAGAGAGACAGAGAGAGAGAAAGAGACAGAGAGAGGGAGAGTGACAGAGAGAGAGAGAGAGAGGGAGGGAGAGAGAGAGAGACGCCGAGAGAGAGACAGACAGACAGAGAGAGAGAGAAACAAACACACACAGAGACAGAGACGCAGAGGGAGACAGAGAAACAGAGAGAGTGACAGGGAGAGCGACAGAGAGAGAGAGAGACAGAGAGAGAGACAGTGAGAGAGAGAGAGAGAGACAGAGAGAGACACAGAGAGAGAGACAAAGAATGAAACAGAGAGTGAGAGAGAGAGGGACAGAGAGAGAGAGAGAGACAGTGAGAGAGAGAGACAGAGAGTGAGAGAGAGACAGTGAGAGAGTGAGAGAGAGAGAGACAGAGAGAGAGAGACAGTGAGAGAGACAGAGAGTGAGAGACAGTGAGAGAGTGAGAGAGAGACAGAGAGAGAGACAGTGAGAGTGAGAGACAGTGAGAGAGACAGTGAGAGAGAGACAGAGAGAGAGACAGTGAGAGTGAGAGACAGTGAGAGAGACAGTGAGAGAGACAGTGAGAGAGAGGCAGAGAGAGAGACAGTGAGAGTGAGAGACAGTGAGAGAGAGGCAGAGAGAGAGACAGTGAGAGTGAGAGACAGTGAGAGAGACAGTGAGAGAGACAGTGAGAGAGAGAGAGAGAGCATGAGCAGCAGGTCCATGTGACAAACCATTAAATGCCAGAAGGGCTGAGTGAGCAGTCAGTCAATTTGCCCTATTTGCAGCAGAACAGGAGATTATTCTCTCTCTCTCTCTCGCTGGCTCACTCTCTGCACCAATGCAGTATTCCCCGACTCCGGCACCTTCCATCGTGCTTTTCAATATCTTACAGCAATGGGATGGTAACCCTCTACCCCTGCTGGGGCTGCGGTTCGAAACACCAGTGTCCCAAACAGGGACAGGTCAACACACACACTCACACACGCACACACACAAACACTCATACACACACACGTGTGGACACACACACAAACACTCATACACGCACACACACGCGTGGACACACACACAAACACTCATACACACACTCACACACACACACACACACGTGTGGACACACACACAAACACTCACACACACTCACGCCGCTGGGTGAATTTAAGAGACTGGGCCTCACTGAAGCCAGCTCTGTCCTCTGAACCCGGGACACAAGGTCACTGAACGCAATGTTTGTGTCCCCAGCTTTCCGGCAGCTTCTGAAAACCGAATGGGTCTCATCGGACCAATCAGATCCCTCTTCAAAAGAGGCAGTGCAGACCCGATGGGCCGAACGGCCTCCTTCTGTGTTCTACTAATCTACAACACTGCAATTTTTCCTTTACGGTCCCGCTTGTTATTTTTTAAATTTATGTCACAAGTAGGCTTACATTAACACTGCAATGAAGTTACTGTGAAAATCCCCCAGTCGCCACACTCCGGCGCCTGTTTGGGTACACTGAGGGAGAATTTAGCACGGCCAATGCACCCTAACCTGCACATCGTTTGGACTGTGGGAGGAAACCGGAGCACCCGGAGGAAACCCACGCAGAGACGGGGAGAATGTGCAGACTCCACACAGACAGTTATCCAAGCCGGGAATCGAACCCGAGTCCCTGGCGCTGTGAGGCAGCAGCGCTAACCACTGTGCCACCGCGACTCCCACGCTTTCTGAGGGAGAATGGCAGGATGGTTAGAGCACAGGAGCAGGCTATTCAGCCTACTGTGTCTGTGCTAGCTCTCTGCAGCAACAATCCAGTTAGCCCCACTCCCTACCCTTTCAACATAGGCTGGCAATTGTTCATCCAATTCCCCTTTTGAAAGCTTGAATCTGCCTCCGCCTCTCTCTCAGGCCGTGCATTCCAATCCCAACCCCTGTCTTTATACTTTCACCAGGATGTGAGCGTCGCTGCGCAAGTCCAGCATTTATTGCCCAAGTCTAATTGCTCCTTGCACTGACTGTCTCGCTTGGCCAGTTCAGAGGGCAGCTTAAGAGTCAACCCCATTGCTGTGGCTCTGGAGTCACATGTAGGCCAGACCGGGTAAGGACGGCAGATTTCCTTCCCTAAAGGGCAGCGTGGTGGCCCACATCCCATATACAAAATTTAAGGAAACACCCAAGGCTTGAGCGTCGACTCCCAGTGCAGGACAGAAGCAGTGCTGCAGTGTCAGAGATGCAGCCTTTTCGATAAGTAGTTGAAGTGAGGTCTTGTCTGCACTCTCAGGATGCAAGAAGATATTTATTTATATATTAACCCCTCATCCAACATCACTAACAATAGATTATCTGCTCAACGGGATGATGCCGAACACACATTGGTTTCCACATTTCTTACATTAGCTCAGTGACAGAACAGCGGGACAGCACAGTGGCTAACACTGCTACCTCACAGCACCAGAGACCCGGGTTTGATTCCTAGCTTGGGTCACTGTCTGTGTGGAGTTTGCACATTCTCCCCGTGTCTGCGTGGGTTTCCTCCGGGTGCTCCGGTTTCCTCCCACAGTCCAAAGATGTGCAGGTTAGGTGGATTGGCCATGCTAAATTGCCCCTTAGTGTCCAAAGATGTGCGGGTTAGGTGGATTGACCATGCTAAATTGCCCCTTAGTGTCCAAAGATGTGCGGGTTAGGTGGATTGACCATGCTAAATTGCCCCATAGTGTACAAAGGTGTGCTAGTTAGGCGGATTGGCCATGCTAAATTGCCCCTTAGTGTCCAAAGATGTGCTAGTTAGGTGGATTGGCCATGCTAAATTGCCCCATAGTGTCCAAAGATGTGTAGGTTAGGTGGATTGGCCATGCTAAATTGCCCCTTAGTGTCCAAAGATGTGCTAGTTAGGTGGATTGGCCATGGTAAATTGCCCCATAGTGTCCAAAGATGTGTAGGTTAGGTGGATTAGCCATGCTAGGTTGCCCCTTAGTGTCCAAAGATGTGTACGTTAGGTGGATTGGCCATGCTAAATTGCCCCTTAGTGTCCAAAGGTGTGCGGGTTAGGTGGATTGGCCATGCTAAATTGCCCCTTAGTGTCCAAAGGTGTACAGGTTAGGTGGATTGGCCATGCTAAATTGTCCATTAGTGTCAGGGGGACAGCTAGGGTAAATGAAGTCATGGCGATAGGGCCTGGGTGGGACTGTGGCCGGTGCAGACTCGATGGGCCAAATGGCCTCCTTCTGCACTGTAGGGATTCTATGATTCAATGCAAATATCTGACTGTGTGTGGAGTGCGTGGGGATGTTCTGAAATGAGGAAAGTTGCTATATAAATACAATCTTTAAACTGACCTCCCTCGGCACCTCTCCTTCCTGCTCCAGCTTTTAACACCAACATAGGAGAAAAATACTTTTTCAGGCAGCGAGCGGTTGGGGTCTGGAATGCGCTGCCTGGAATGTGGTGGAGACCGGTTCAATCAAGACATTAGATGATTTGAATGGAAACAATGTGCAGGGGTACGGGGGAAAGGCAGAGGAATGGCATCAAACGCCAGGCTTAACCGCAAATGGCACCAGGATGTCATATCCATAAAGATATCAGTGCGTTCATCCAAAAACAAGTTTTGCCAATGGCCACATCCATTGGTCATGTCTGGAAACAGCATGGCATCTGAACTCTAGACCACCACTCGGCCAATCATTGCAGACTGACGCTCGGCCAATCACTGCAGGCTGATGCTTGGCCAATCTGTGCAGACCGACGCTCAGCCAATCATTGCAGACTGACACTCGACCAATCATTGCAGACTACCGCTCAACCAATCACTGCAGACTACCGCTCAACCAATCACTGCAGACTGATGCTTGGCCAATCATTGCAGACTACCGCTTAACCAATCACTGCAGATTGACGCTCGGCCAATCACTGGAGGCTGACGCCCCGCCAATCCTTGCAGACTGAAGCGTGACCAATCCTTGCAGACTAACAGCACGGCACGGTGGCCCAGTGGTTAGCACTGCGGCCTCACAGCGCCAGGGATCCCGGTTCAATTTCCAGCCTGGGTCACTGTCTGTGTGGAGTTTGCACGTTCTCCCCGTGTCGGCGTGGGTTTCCTCCGGGTGCTCTGGTTTCCTCCCACAATCTAAAGTTGTGCGCATTAGGTTAATTGGCCATGCTAAATTGCCATTAATGTCAGGGGGATCAGGAGGGTAAATATGTGGGGTTACGGGTGGGATTGTTGTTGGTGCAGGCTCACTGGGCCTCCTTCTGCACTGTAGATTCTATGATGCGTGAAAAATCTTTGCAGACTAACACTCGACCAATCCTTGCAGACTTAACACTCGACCAATCCTTGCAGACTAACATTCGACCAATCTTTGCAGACTAACACTCGACCAATCATTGCAGACTAATACTTGACCAATCATTGCAGACTAACATTCGACCAATCGTTACAGACAAACACTCGGCCAATCGTTGCACACTAATACTCGGCCAATCGTTGCAGACTAACACTCAGCCAATCATTGCAGACTAACACTCGGCCAATCATTGCAGACTAATACTCGACCAATCATAATCCTTGTCACTTGGCTGTACCAAGCAGAATCCTGTCTCTGCTATGGACACCTGCTTCCACTCAAGACACCAAAGGTCCATCATAAGAATTCAATGGCAGGACAAAAATCACAGACACTGAGGTCCTTCCTCATTCTGGGCTGAACCACATGGAGACCGCCTCTCTTGAGGAAACACCTCAGCTAATCGGCATCTACTGTGTCTAGTCCTGTCAGAATTTGATGGGTTTCTCTGAGATCCCTCCTCGTGGTTGGAGGCAAGCACTGTCATTTGGTTTGTTAGACCTCATGGACCATCTACACCAAACTCCCAACATCCAATCTGCCCTGTGGGAGGCTAGAGGTGGTACAAATGCAGAATTCCCTCCCCTACCAAGCACCAACAATGCCAACATGATCTGCCAGTTGTGTGTTCGTCCATGCCAATCTTACAGCGAATTCTTTAGTCATGAGAGGACCCACAGAAGATGATGAATTCACTTCCAACTTAGACCTTCCTGCATAACGTGGAGTCTCTCACCAAAATGTATCGATAATACTCACTGCAAACACTTGCTTCAACATGCTCTGACCCAAGACCGCAAGAAACTACAAAGGGTTGTGAATGTAGCCCAGTCCATCACGCAAACCAGCCTCCCATCCAATGACTCTGTCTACACTTCCCGCTGCCTCGGGAAAGCAGCCAACATATTCAAGGAACCCACTCACTCCGGACATTCTCTCTTCCGCCTTCTTCCGTCGGGAAAAAGATATAAAAGTCTGAGGTCACATACCAACCGACTCAAGAACAGCTTCTTCCCTGCTGCCGTCAGACTTTTGAATGGACTTACCTTGCATTAAGTTGATCTTTCTCTACACCCTAGCTATGACTGTAACACTACATTCTGCGCCCTCTCCTTTCCTTCTCTATGAACGTCTGTATAGCATGCAAGAAACAATACTTTTCAGTGTATCCCAATACATGTGACAATAATAAATCAAATCAAATCAATCCACCTAACCCACACATCTTTGGAGTGTGGGAGGAAACCAGAGCACCCGGAGCAAACCCATGCAGACATGGGGAGAACATGCAGACTCCACACAGACAGTGACCCAAGCTGGAAATCGAACCTGGTTCCTTGGTGCTGTGAGGCAGTGGTGCCAACCACTGTGCCACCGTGCTGCCCACAGGCTTACCATTCTCTCAGAAGAAATTTCTCCTCATCTCAGTACTGAATGGTTGACCCCATTTCTTTAGACTGTGATCCCTGGTTCTGGACAACCCTCGCCATCGAGAACATCCTTTCTGCATCTAAGCTGTCTAGTCCTGTTAGAATTTTATATGTTTCTAGGAGATCCCATCTCACTCTTCTGAACGCCAACAAATATAATCCTAACAGATTCAATCTCTCCTCAGTCCCGCCATCCTGGGAATCAGTCTGGTGAACCTTCTCTGCACTCCCTCTAGAGCAAGAACATCCTTCCTCAGATAAAGAGACCAAAACTGCACACAATACTCTAGGTGTGGTCTCACCGAGGCCCTGTATAATTGCAGCAAAGCATCGCTGCTCCTGCACTCGAATTCTCTCGCTATGAAGGCCAACATACCTTCTTCACCGCCTGCTGCACCTGCGTGCTTACCTTCAGCGACTGGTGTACAAGACACCGAGGTCTTGTTGTGCATTCCACCCTCTCCCTCTCTAGCCATTCAAATACTGATCTGCCTTCCTGTTTTTGGTACCAAAGTGGGTAACCTCACATTTATCCACCTTATACTGCACCTGCCGTGCATTCGCCCACCCACTCAACATGATCCAGAAGGAGATTCTCATCGAGGAACCTCATTCAGTTCATCTTAGCTCCCCATGTCAGCTGAGAGCTTTGCTGCCCGTATCCTACCTTGCTTCAAGCCCCATTCACCCATCTCCCCCCTGTGCCTTTGTCGACCCCAATCTAGCAATAACCCAATCTGTAACATTTTTGTCCATTCGTTCGAGACCCTGCAAGCCCCAGCCCTCCCTATGGGGCCTCTTGGCTGCTAGGACGGTCAGCCAAACATTGAACAGGGGCACTTTGAGATTTAGTTTGTCATGTGGATTTTTCTTTCATTTGTGGGACATGGGGGTCGTTGGCCAGCCAGTATTTATTGCCCATCCCTGGTTGCCCTTGAACTGAGTGTCTCACTTGGCCATTTCAGAGGGCAGTTGAGAGTCAACCACATTGCTGTGGCTCTGGAGTCACATGTAGGCCAGACCAGGTAAGGACGGCAGATTTCCTTCCCTAAAGGACATTAGTGAACAAGATAGATTTTTCCAACAATGGTTTCACGGTCATCAGTAGATTCTTAATTCCAGATATTTTTTATTGAATTCAAATTCCACCATCTGCCGTGGCGGGATTCGAACCCGGGTCCCCAGAACATGAGCTGAGTTTCTGGACTAATGGTCTAGCGATAATACCACAAGGCCATCGCCTTCCCGAAAGTAGGGGAAAGTGGGGGTTGAGAGAGGAAGCAGGAAAGGTAATTCTTCAACCAATACACTAGACAGTATCATGATTATAGGGTGATTGTGGTAGTGGACCCCAGTGTTAGATACAATACAGTACACTCTGTGCTACATGGTGGTCACCTAACCTGGGGCTCAGGAAGCTCATGTCGGGGGAAAGTCGTACTGAGGCTGCAGATGCATTTACAGCCGTGTGTTCATGTCATGTGTTCATGTCATGTGTTCATGTCATGGGTTAGTGATAAATTTAGTTTACAGCCATGATGTTGATCATCCTGCAACATCAAGACAAGACAGACGCCAGCCCAGACCAAAACTCCATTCGTAAAATAGTGGCCTCCCTTTCCCTTCTAAGGAGCAGTGACTCTAATACGGCATGGTGGCACAGTGGTTAGCGCTGCTGCCTCACAGCGCCAGGGACCCAGATTCGATTCCCGGCCTCGGGTCACTGTCTGTGTGGAGTCTGCACATTCTCCCCATGTCTGTGTGGGTTTCCTCCAGGTGCTCCGGTTTCCTCCCACAGTCCGAAAGACGTGCTGGTTAGGATGCATTGACCATACTAAATTCTCCCTCAGTGTACCCGAACAGGCGCCGGAGTGTGACAACTCGGGGATTTTCACAGTAACTTCATTGCCGTGTTAATGTAAGCCGACTTGTGATACTAATAAATAAACTTTAAACTTAAAATTCCCCCACCCCTCAATCCTCCTGACCCAACCTGACTCGTCCACCCGACCCATCTACTTGCCATCCTAACCACCTCACCCACCTGCCACTCTGCTCTCCCTTACCCATTTTACCCTCTTATCTTCTCCCTTTACTTGCCAGAATACAACAACTAGTACTGTGAGGGGGCTCTCCCTGTGTCTGCGCGGGTTTCCTCCGGGTGCTCCGGTTTCCTCCCACAGTCTGAAAGACGTGCTGGTTAGGTGGATTGGCCGTGCTAAATTCTCCCTCAGTGTAGCCGAACAGGCGCCGGAGTGTGGCGACTGGGGGATTTTCACAGTAACTTCATTGCAGTGTTAATGTAGGCCTACTTGTGACACAAACAAATGAGTAAAATAATAAAGGACATTAGTGAACCAGATGGGTTTTTACAACAATCGACAATGGTTTCTCGGTCATCAGTAGATTCTTAATTCCAGATATTTTTATTGAATTCAAATTCCACCATCTGCTGTGGTGGGATTCGAACCCGGGTCCCCAGAACATTAGCTGAGTTTCTGGATTATTAGTCTAGTGAGAATACCACTAGGCCATCACCTCCCCCTTCAGAGGCCTCAGGCTGCCCTGTGGAGGGAACTCTCCCATCTCCTCCCTTTCCCACCCCCCTCCCTTCTCAAGCCAATGGTAGCAAGTCTGCTATGAAGTTTTTATAGTAACAAGTAGGCTTACATTAACACTGCAATGAAATTAGTGTGAAAATCCCTGAGTCACCACACTCTGGCGTCTGTTCGGGTTCACTGAGGGAGAATTTAGCGTGGCTAAACATTAGCTGAGTTTCTGGATTAATAGTCTAGCCATAATACCACTCGTCCATCACCTGCTCTGAGGAGGGTTTGTGCCTCTGTTGGATTCCGAGGGGGCGATTTGAACCCGGGTCCCTAGGGCATAACCCTGGATGTCTGGATCACTAGTTCAGGAACAATACCACGACGCCACCACCTCCCCTGGTGTCGGCCTAGTTTTTTTTCCTCGCTCTGGAAATGGAACTTAAACCCACAATCCTCTGACTCGGAGGCGAGAGAGTGACCAGTGAAGCCACGGCTGATCTAACTCTGTCATCAGAGTCCAAAGATGTGCGGGTTAGGTTGATTGGCCATGCTAAAATTGCCCCTTAGTGTCCTGAGATGCGTAGGTTAGAGGATTAGGGGGTAAATATGTCGGGATATGGGGGTAGGGCCTGGGTGGGAGTGTGGAGGGTGCAGACTCGATGGGCCAAATGGCCTCTTTCTGCACTGTAGGGTTTCTATGATTCTATGATCTGGCATTTAATGTTCATCTTGCTAAACGCGATGAACCATTGTCAAACCATCGCTGGGCGATGCCAGCACAGTGGGAAATCAAACTGCTTTAACATTAAATCTGTTTGTCCCCATTGTTTTCTGAGGGAATTGTGCAGCATCTGATTAAACAAGGCCACGGCACCGCACTTTGTAAATTATTATTCTCATCGCAAGCCCGCTGCAAACATTGATCAGGATCTAATCCTTCCATAAGCGAGAGAGAGAGAGAAAAATCTCTCGGGCAAACTGGTCATGTTTAATCAGGATTTGGGAGGGTTGCGACTTTGAAAATCTGGCCTGTGGGATGGGGTAGGACTCCCATCAGATTCCAGAGTGGCATTGTCCTTGGTCTTGTAATCCAGAGGCCCAGGCTGATGTTCTGGGGACCTGGGTTCGAATCCCATCGTGGCAGACGGTGAAATTTGAATCCAATAAAAAAATCTGGATTTAAAAGTCTACCCTTGACCACGAAACTATTGTCGATAGCTTCAGTTTCTTCTGGATTCCCTGATTGGATTTCTCAGAATCTCACACTGACAGCCTCTAGTTTACGCTCTTCCCCACAAGAGGAAACACTCTCTCTCTCTATCCACTCCATCAAAACCTTTCATCATTTTCAAGATCACCCCTCGGCCTTCTATTTTCAAGAGAAAAATGAGAGACAGCCTGAATCCTCCCCTGATGTGTAAACCCTCACATTGCTGGTATCATCGTTGTAAATATTCCCTGTTCCCTCTCCAATGACTCCATATCATTGAGTACAAGACTCGGGAAATCACGTTGCAGCTATATAAAACCTTGGTTAGGCCGCATTTGCAGTATTGCGTGCAGTTCTGGTCACCACACTACCAGAAGGATGTGGAAGCTTTGGAGAGAGCGCAAAGCAGGTTCACCAGGATGTTGCCTGGTCCCGAGGGCGTCGGCTATGAGGAGAGGTTGAATAAACTAGGATTGTTTTCACTGGAAAGACTGAGGGGAGACCCGATAGAGGCCTACAAAATGATGAGAGGCGTAGACAGGGTGGATGGTCAGAGGCTTTTTCCCCAGGGTGGAAGTGTCAAATACAAGGGGGCACAGGTTCAAGGTGAGAGGGGGGAAAGTTTAAGGGAGATGTGCGGGGGACGTTTTTCGCGCAGAGAGTGGCGGGTGCCTGGAACGCGCTGCCAGAGGAGGTGGTGGAAGCAGGCACATTAGCAACATTTAAGAATCATCTGGATGAGTACATGAATAGGGAGGGAATAGAGGGATATGGATCCAGTAAAGGCAAAAGGTTTATTTTTAGTTGAGTTGGGGTATGATGATCGGCAAGGGCTCAGAGAGCCAAAGGGCCTGTTCATGTGCTGTACTTTTCTCTGTTCTTTATATCCTTTCTATAATACGGTGATCGGAACTGAACACAGTACCCGCAGCGTGGCGTTAGGTTTAGCCTAACTTTCCTACATTTTAATTCTATGGGCTCGAATCAAAGGGGGACAGATTGGCAAATTATTCAAAGAGGTTAACAAAGCTGTAACACTGGGGTTCATTTCTGGCAGAGCAGAATTCAAAAGCAGGGAAGTTATATTAACCTGTTCCCGAACCTTGGTTGGACCACAAGGGAACGCGTGCACAGTTCCGTCTACGGATAGCCCAAAGGATGTGGAAAGGCCTGGACAGGTGCCAAAAAAATGTTGTTGATTATTTGTCTGCCTGGTGGTCCCACTGTGCGATGTTACATAGATTTTACCATAGGGAAACGGGCCATTCGGCCCAACAGTTCGATACTGGTGTTTATGCTCCACACAAGCCTCCTTCCATCATTGGTCGGTTAAGTGAGGCGAGAGGGTGCTTCAAAATGGAGCTGCGTTCCCTTCAAATTCTCCAACCATTAAAGTCAAGTGGGCGGCATGGTGGCACAGTGGTTAGCACTGCTGCCTCACAGCACCAAGGACCCGGGTTCGATTCCCGGCTTGGGTTACTGTGTGTGTGGAGTGTGATGTTCTCCCCGTGTCTGCGTGGGTTTCCTCCAGGATGCTCTGGTTTCCTCTCACAGTCCGAAAGACGTGCTGGTTAAGTGCGCTGGGCGTGCTAAATTCTCCTTCAGTGTACCCGAACAGACGCCGGAGTGTGGTGACTAGGGGATTTTCACAGCAACTTCGTTGCAGTGTTAATGTAAGCCTACTTGTGACTAACAAAGGAATTTACTTATTACTTATAAAAACGTCCATAGCAGCCTTGCCACCACTGTTGGTTTGGAAGGAGGGGATGGGAAAGGGAGGAGATAGGAGAGGTCTCTCCGCAGAGCAGCCTGAGGCCTCTGAAGGGGGAGGTGATGGCCTAGTGGTATTATCGCTAGACTAATAATCCAAAAACTCAGCTAATGTTCTGGGGACCCAGGTTCGAATCCCGCCACGGCAGATGGTGGAATTTGAATTCAATTAAAAATAAATCTGGAATTAAGAATCTACTGATGACCATGAAACCATTGTCGATTGTTGGAAAAACCCATCTGGTTCACTAATGTCCTTTAGGGAAGGAAATCTGCCGTCCTTACCCGGTCTGGCCTACACGTGACTCCAGAGCCGCAGCAATGTGGTTGACTCTCAACTGCCTTCCAAGGGCAACTAGGGATGGGCAATAAATGCTGGCCCGCCAGCGACGCCCAAGTCCCATGAATGAATGAAAAAAATTAAAGTTAAATTTAAATACGTCTATAGCAATCTGGCCACCACTGTTGCCATTGAAGTTGCCCTATTGGAGTATGTACTCCCTGATTAAGGAGTCAAAGGGAAGGTGATGGCCTTGTGGTATTATTGCCAGACTATTAATCCAGAAACTCAACTAATGTTCTGGGGACCTGGGTTCGAATCCCACTACGGCAAACTGAATTGAAAGCTAGACTCGGTAACTCTGATTTATTTTCCGTGCCCGCTGGGCACCGCAGGGGCTGGGGTGTACTATTGACCCCTTTAATCACATTTTAATTTGATGTTTTAAGTTTCCTTTCCGCTTTGGTTTTTGTTCTGGGCGGTTCCTCTCCTTTTAGGGAGCTGCCCCTTTTGAGTTGTCCTTAAGTTAGTTTGATTTCGTTTATTTGGTTGGACACTAAAATATGTCCCTGATTAAGGAGCCAATTGATGGGCCAATCAGGGAGTCTTTCCTTGTATTTAACCGGGAGTGTCAGTTCCTCTGGCACACCCAGAGGTAGACTGCTGACTGCGAGCACTCTGTGTACTGTTGGAATTGTAAATAAAGGGACTTTGATGAAGGGACTTCTGCTTCCATAGACTTATAACAGTGGGAAAGGGGAGAGATGGAAGAGGTCCCACCACAGGACAGCTTGCGGCCTCTGAATCCGGCAACTCTGATGTAATCGAACTGTTCCAAGGTTCTTCAGGGGATCATTATAAAATATAGTGTGACCCGCAGAAGGAGATGTTACGTCAGATGAACAAAGGCTTAGTCAAAGTCGCTTTCAGGAGGAGGGAGAGAGATTTTCAGAGTGAATTCCAGAGCTTGGGGTTCAGGCAACTGAAGACACAATAAATAGCGGCATAGCAATTAAACTGGGGATGTACCAGAGGCCAGATTTGGAGATCAGAGAGCGAGAGAGAGGTCCGGGGGCTGTAGGGCTGGCCGGGGAAGGTCAGAGGGATCGAGATATTCTGAGCCGTGATCTACTGGATCTCTCAGTGTTGGTCAAATTTCCTTAACTATACGTAGCTCCATATCACAGGGGAATTACCAATTAAATTCATTAATTTTACATCAAAAATTCCTTCCATACAAACATCAGGACTACTAACAGAGGCAGCTTTTCTCATCTCGCTCATGGACAGCTCGACCTTCTGACCTCTCCAGCAGAACTGAAGAAATCAAACCCGGTTTCCTCACATTTTCGAAAGGGATCAAGCGGAGGATGGGAATATCCAGCGGCAGAGGCGGCTCCCCGTTGGCTGCTGGCAGGATTTTCCAGTCCCGTCGATGTCTACAGGGTTTTGCATGGCTCGCCTATCCCGCTGCCGAGACTGGAAGATTCAGCCCCCAGAATTAAGCAGAGAGGATTTCAAGCGCGTACTCACAGATTCCCTACAGTGCCAAAGATTTGGCCCATCGAACCTACACCGATTCTCCAATGGAGCATCTTACCCAGGCCCATTCCCTGCACTATCCCTGTGACACCACATATTTACCCAGCGAATTCACCTTAACCTGCCAACCCTTGGATCCAATGGGGCAATTCAGCATGGCCAATCCACCTAACCTACACATCGTTGGACACTAAGGGGCAATTTAGCATGGCCAGTCCACCTAACCTACACACCGTTGGACACTAAGGGGCAATTTAGCATGGCCAATCCACCTAACCTACACACCGTTGGACACTAAGGGGCAATTTAGCATGGCCAATCCACCTAACCTGCACATCTTTGGACACTAAGGGGCAATTTAGCATGGTCAATCCACGGTAGCACAGTGGTTAGCACTGCTGCTTCACAGCTCCAGGGACCTGGGTTCGATTCCCGGCTTGGGTCACTGTCTGTGTGGAGTTTGCACATTCTCTTCGTGTCTGCGTGGGTTTCCTCCGGGTGCTCCGGTTTCCTCCCACAGTCCAAAGATGTGCGGGTTAGGTTGATTGGTCATGCTAAAATTGCCCTTAGTGTCCTGAGATGCGTAGGTTAGAGGGATTAATGGGTAAATATGTAGGGATATGGGGATAGGGCCTGGGTGGGATTGTGGTCGGTGCAGACTCGATGGGCCGAATGGCCTCTCTCTGTGCTGTAGGGTTTCTAAGACTTCTAAGATTTCTAACCTGCACATCTTTGGACACTAAGGGGCTATTTAGCATGGCCAATCCACCTAACCTACACACCGTTGGACACTAAGGGGCAATTTAGCAAGGCCAATCCACCTAACCTGCACATCTTTGGACACTAAGGGGCAATTTAGCATGGTCAATCCACCTAACCTGCACATCTTTGGACACTAAGGGGCAATTTAGCATGGCCAATCCACCCTAACCTGCACAATCAGTTTTAAAAAGCTGCTTGTTCAGTCACGATGCTGGAGTTCTTCCCAGTTGACATCAAATGAGAGCAAAGAAAAAAGGGGTGCATTTTCCTGTCCCGCCCGCCACGGGAATCGTAGCTGGGGCGGACCATGCAAAGGTCCACTGATCTCAAGTGGGCTTTTCTGGTTTTGGGGTGAGCACGGCCAGAAAACCCCACCCACAATGTTGAAACTGCCCAAGAGGCTTGGGTCATGTGACATGACCCATTAATTGCAGCTTAACATCAGTTTCTGTGCTTCTGGCCAGAATCAGTTCCCTGCTGTATCCCCTTGGGAGAGAGAGGAGGTGGTTGGAAACAAACCTTCAGGTAGAGCGAGCTTCAATCTCACCATTTACTGATAGTTTGGATTGGGAGATGCCGGTTCATCCGCGCTTCCCCTATTTTTGCTGATTACAAGGGGTGTGTATGATGAGGTGTGAGATTCTACAGGCCGAGAGAGAAACTCCTTTGTTCTCCTTTGAATGGCGGGGCAGGCCCGAGGGGCTAGATGGCCTACTCCTGCTCCTATTTCTTATGTTCTTATGTTCTTGTCACTCCTGTTGGTAGCTTTCCAAACCAAACTGATTCTGTATTCATTTGACTTGTAGCAGCCGTCTTTTTTTTTGGTTCCGCAGGAAGTCCATTTTTTTTAAAAGTCAGAGAAAAAAGTTTTGGATTTTTTTTCATGTCACATTGACCTAATAGTCCTTTCTCCCTCTGGGAGAAAAAATGAATTCTATTCCTTTTCTTTTTATATGTGGTCTTGCGGAAGAAAGCAGAGAGATACGTAGTCCTTTTCTCATTAAAAAGTCAGGAGTACAGCTGACAAGGACAAGGTCAGTTCCCTGCTGCATTTCTGAAGTTTAGACGGGGGGGTGTTGAGCGTCAGCAATGATATTGTCCTTTCCTGCGATGTGGGTAATTTTTACTTGACCTGGTTACATTCAAAGCCTATCTTTATTGGAGAGAGACTATCCGAGTGTTCACAGAGTTCTGAATTTTAGAGTTCTGAATTTTTAAGCAAAAATATTGATTTCAGAAATCAAGTATCTTGTCTGAAGGGGTTGTTAAATTGCGGTTAACACCCAGGTTTATTACAGCCGAGCTGCTCTGTGTTACCTACACGGGCGTTCTGGGCTTTTCTTTCTTTATCCGTTCCTGGGCATCGCTGACAACACCAACATTTGTTGCCCAACCCCTAATTGCCCCACTGAACTGAGCGGTTTGCTACGGCCATTTCAGAGCACATTTAAGAGTCAACCACTGTGGATCTGGAGTCATATGTAGACCAGACCGGGTAAGGACAGCAGATTTCCTTAGAAAACCATAGAAACCCTACAGTGCAGAAAGAGACCATTCGGCCCATCGAGTCTGCACCGACAACAATCCCACCCAGGCCCTATCCCCGTATCCCTACATATTTACCTGCTATCCCTCTAACCCTCATATTATACCCACTAATCCCTCTAATATACGCATCCCGGGACACTAAGGGGCAATTTAGCATGGCCAATCAACCTAACCCGCGCATCTTTGGATTGTGGGAGGAAACCGGAGCACCCGGAGGAAACCCACGCAGACACGGGGAGAATGTGCAAACTCCACACAGACAGTGACCCGAGCTGGGAATCGAACCCAGGTCCCTGGAGCTGTGAAGCAGCAGTGCTAACCACTGTGCTAAGGTCGTATCTATTGGGATACAGAGAACAGTATTGTTTCTTGCGCTACACAGACAAGGCATACCATTCATAGAGTACATAGGGGAGAAGGAAAGGAGAGGGTGCAGAATGTAGTGTTAGAGTCATAGCTAGGGTATAGAGAAAGAGTTAGAGTACATTTTTTTAAAGTTTATTTATTGGTGTCCCAAGTAGGCTTACATTAATATCACAATGAAGTTACTGTGAAAATCCCCTAGTTGCCACACTCCGGCGCCTGTTCGGGTACACTGAGGGGTAATTTAGCACGGCCAATGCATCTAACCAGCACGTCTTTCAGACTGTGGGAGGAAACCGGAGCACCCGGAGGAAATCCACGCAGACACGAGGAGAACTTGCAGACTCTGCACAGACAGACATTCGTGAACCAGATAGGTTTATCCGACAATCGATAATAATTTCATGATCATCAGAGTCCAAAACTAGGGGTCATAGTTTGAGGATAAGGGGTAAACCTTTTAGGACTGAGTTGAGGAGAAATTTCTTCACTCAGAGAGTGGTGAATGTGTGGAATTCGCTACCACAGAAAGTAGTTGAGGCCAAAACCTTGTGTGATTTCAAGAAGAAATTGGATATAGCTCTTGGGGCTAAAGGGATCAAGGGATATGGGAGGGAAGGGGGGATCAGGATATTGAATTCGATGATCAGCCATGGTCAAAATGAGCAGGCTCGAAGGGCTGAATGGCCTCCTCCTGCTTCTAGTTTCTATTACTCAGACCAGTCTCATATTCCAGATTTATTGATCATATTTAAATTCTACTAGCTGCCATGGTGGGATTTGAACCTACGTAGTTCAGAGCATGAGCCTGGGCCTCTGGGTTACTTATCCAGTAACCTTACCACTATGCCACCATCTCGCCCCAGAGTTTCTCACTCTGTAAATGCAAATTCGTTTGACAGTAGGGGAGAGCTGCTCTTGCCAAACCTACCCCGCTCCTGTACCCTTTGCAACCTGTGGATTCAGTTGCGCAAACCTGGCACCTCAGTGCCAGCAGATGGGCGGGCAGGAATTTGGTGTTCGACCTCCTGCAGAGATTTGGGTTTAGCTTATGGCTTGTGCCTGGGTACAATGGAGTGTCCCAGTTGTTAGAATGTTAGTGGTGATAATATTGTATCTGTTGTAATGTGACCAATGGTAACAAGCTGTAAGGGTCAGCTGACCCAGTAAACCATGTAACCAATGACAGAGTGATGTGATGATCAGCTGACTCAGTATAAATAAGAACCTGTTGGGAATTGTTAAAGTGCTTGGAATGGTCCAGGGTGAGGCCTCAAATTTGGAGCAATGAAGTTTCTTTACTAAACCCTTTCTCTCATTTATAAGTTGGAGTGAGTTCAGTTATATTTTTATTGTCTACACTGGAAGAGTTCCTTCTGGATCCACACAGTTGCTGCTGCAAAGCTCGGCTAGCTAGAGCTGCAACACGATCTTGATTTTCTTCTGAAATTGGGCCCTCTGTCATGGGCCCAGGCGATAGGGAGGTTGCCTTAAGGAAGGCACATCCACGTCAGGTGGAGCGACAGCGGTGCGGACTGTCTCTCTACAGGTTGCTTTCAATGTAGTTAACAGCACGGTCAGGTCTCCTCAATGTTCAGCATTGAGGTGAGCGAATATGGAATCCAATCTCATTAGAATGTCTCTGTTGGTTAGTTGGATAATAGAGGCTTCAATATGAGCTTCACCAACTTCTCCCTACAGGGGACGGCACGGTAGCAGTGGTTAGCACTGCTGCCTCACAGCGCCAGGAACCTGGGTTCGATTCCCAGCTTGGGTCACTGTCTGTGTGGAGTCTGCACGTTCTCCCTGTGTCTGCATGGGTTTCCTCCGGGTGCTCCGGTTTCCTCCCACAGTCCAAAGATGTGCAGGTTGGGTGGATTGGCCGTGCTAAATTGCCCCTTAGTGTCAGGGGGATTAGCAGAGTTATGGGGATAGGGCCTGGGTGGGATTGTGGTCGGGGCAGACTTGATGGGTCAAATGGCCTCCTTCTGCACTGTAGGGATTCTATGGTTCCATGGTACAACTCATCCTCACTTTTCCCCTCGTCCTCTCTCATCTCAGCTAATGTTCTGGGGACCCGGGTTCGAATCCTGCCATGGCAGATGGTGGAATTTGAATTCAATAAAAATATCTAGAATTATAGATCTACTGATGACCCATTGTCGATTGTCGGGAAACCCCATCTGGGTCACTAATGTCCCTTTAGGAAAGGAAATCTGTCGTCCTTACCTGGTCTGGCCTACATGTGACTCCAGAGCCACAGCAATGTGGTTGAATCTTAACTGCCCTCCAAGGGCGACTAGGGATGGGCAATAAATGCTGGGCCCAGCCAGCGACGCCCATGTCCCATGAATGAAATTAAGAAAAAGTTTGGAGCTGGAATTCTCCTCTCTTTCCGTCTCCTGAAACTCCTTGTTTCGAGCTTTTCCAGCCCGAATTTGGTTAAGGGAAGGGGGTTCAGAGTCAGGGTTGCATTCCAACCACCCCCCCCCCCCCGCTCTCCACCCCCATCCACCCCCAACCACCACCATCCTGTTGACAAAGAAGTGAGGTCTAAGTACCCGGCCAACAACTGAGCCACTTCTTTTCACCTTATTGGGTGGTTTTAATCTCAGAATCATAGAATCCCGACAGTGCAGAAGGAGGCCATTCAGCCCATCGAATCTGCACCAACCACAATCCCACCCACGCCCTATTCCCGTAACACCATGCATTTACCCTGATTAATCCCCCGACACTAAGGGGCAATTTACCACGGCCAATCCACCTAACCCACACATCTTTGGACACTAAGGGGCAATTTAGCATGGCCAATCCACCTAACCCACACATCTTTGTACACTAAGGGGCAATTTAGCATGGCCAATCCACCTTACCAGCATGTCTTTGGACTGTGGGAGGAAACTGGAGCACCCAGAGGAAACCCACGCAGACACGGGGAGAATGTCTGTGTGGAGTTTGCACGGTCACCCGAGGCAGGAATCGAACGCGGGTCCCTGGCACTGTGAGGCAGCAGTGTTAACCACTGTGCCGCCATGCCGCTTGCTCCTGCCAAACCTATTTTGGTCAAAAACCCACCAAGAACCGACACTTCCTTCCCAATTCTGATGAAGACAAAGAGGTGAACCAACCTGGCCAAGCACATTCCGTTCCTCCCCTAACGCACCCCTCCCCCCCCCCCCCCCCCCCCCACTTCACCTTCGATCGTCAACATCAGCTTACTCCAGCTGAATGATTCGAATTCACCTTGTAAAACCAGCCATGGGCTTCCGAGGTACCTGGGAGGCAGGAGCTGCAATTTAAAAATCGGCCTGGTGCAAAATGGATGCAGAACTCCGGCCAATTACTCCATTAAGAAGAAAACAGGATGAATGCGTTGTGCAGGTGACGTGATGAGTTCAGACATTCCCTGAAAATGTTCTCTGCTCCCCCAGTCATCCCGGAGTGAAGGAAAATCGATCTTTGCGGAGTCTGCAGAACTATTAGTTCCAGTAACCTCCTCGGTTAGGCCAATATCGAATCACCACGAACATAAATGTAAAACTGGGCCTTCTATACCACAGGGCCTACTAACAGGGGCCTAGACAGAACCTACAAAGCCTGCAGTGTCAATATTGCCCACAAAAAAGGACAGAAATCTTTGAGTATTAATACTGGGAAGCTGTAGCACTAATACATCCACCATATCGCAATTCAGGGTCAGCGTTGGGGCCTAAATATCTAAAGCATCAATAAAAATGATGCTTTAATAACAGTTATTAGAACACAACCAATCAATGAGAATGATTAAAAATGAATGCTAGAAATCACGCCACGTTACATATTTTAAAGTTACATTCTCATTTTTCCACAGGGTAATTGCCACCAACTATCCTCCACCAGTCTGGAGGACTAACAAGGCAGCCATGAGTCACAATAGAACAAAATCCCTCCTTCCCTCATTCCAGCACTATCCTGTGAGGGATCAGGTGACCGCGCAGAGCCTCAAGTCTGCGCTCCGAGCACTGATCGGGAAAGGTTCAATTACACACAGCCCAGTCACCAGGCTGCATTCCACCCACTGGAATAACGGATTGGCTGGTCCCTTGTATTTCCCGACTAGAGACTGTCAACAGATCTTTCCCCATCATCTCTAACTTCTCCCTCCACTGCAGTCTTACTTTGCATATTTCATTGATGATACTGAGTGATATTAGCTCCCCCCGATCCGATAACGCCGCAGTTTGAAAATTATTGTCCTGTTTTTCAAATCCCTCCATGGCTTTGCTTCCTTCTCTATCTCTGTAACCTGCTCCAGTCCCTAAACCCCTCCCAATGTCTGTAACCTCCTCCAGTCCCTACATCCCTCCCAATGTCTGTAACCTCCTCCAATCCCTACACCCCTCTCAATGTCTGTAACCTCCTCCAATCCCTACACCCCTCCCAATGTCTGTAACCTCCTCCAATCCCTACACCCCTCCCAATGTCTGTAACCTCCTCCAATCCCTACACCCCTCTCAATGTCTGTAACCCCCTCAAGCCCCAGACTCCTCCCAATGTCTGTAACATCTTCCAGCCCCTAAAGCCCTCCCTATGTCTGTAACATTCTCCAGCCCCTACACCCCTCTCAATGTCTGTAACCTCCTCCAATACTATATCCCTCCCAATGTCTGTAACCTCCACCAGCACCTACACCCCTCCCAATGTCTGTAACTTCCTCCAGCCCCTACAACCCTCTCAATGTCTGTAACATCCTCCAGCCCCTACACCCCTCCCAATGTCTGTAACATCCTCCAGCACCTACAACTCTCTCAATGTCTGTAACCTCCTCCAGTCGCTACATCCCTCCCAATGTCTGTAACCTCCACCAGCACCTACACCCCTCCCAATGTCTGTAACTTCCTCCAGCCCCTACAACCCTCTCAATGTCTGTAACATCCTCCAGCCCCTACACCCCTCCCAATGTCTGTAACATCCTCCAGCCCCTACACCCCTCCCAATGTCTGTAACCTCCTCCAATCCCTACACCCCTCCCAATGTCTGTAACCTCCTCCAGTCCCTACATCCCTCCCAATGTCTGTAACCTCCTCCAATCCCTACACCCCTCCCAATGTCTGTAACCTCCTCCAATCCCTACACCCCTCTCAATGTCTGTAACCCCCTCAAGCCCCAGACTCCTCCCAATGTCTGTAACATCTTCCAGCCCCTAAAGCCCTCCCTATGTCTGTAACATTCTCCAGCCCCTACACCCCTCTCAATGTCTGTAACCTCCTCCAATACTATATCCCTCCCAATGTCTGTAACCTCCACCAGCACCTACACCCCTCCCAATGTCTGTAACTTCCTCCAGCCCCTACAACCCTCTCAATGTCTGTAACATCCTCCAGCCCCTACACCCCTCCCAATGTCTGTAACATCCTCCAGCACCTACAACTCTCTCAATGTCTGTAACCTCCTCCAGTCGCTACATCCCTCCCAATGTCTGTAACCTCCACCAGCACCTACACCCCTCCCAATGTCTGTAACTTCCTCCAGCCCCTACAACCCTCTCAATGTCTGTAACATCCTCCAGCCCCTACACCCCTCCCAATGTCTGTAACATCCTCCAGCCCCTACACCCCTCCCAATGTCTGTAACCTCCTCCAATCCCTACACCCCTCCCAATGTCTGTAACCTCCTCCAGTCCCTACATCCCTCCCAATGTCTGTAACCTCCTCCAATCCCTACACCCCTCCCAATGTCTGTAACCTCCTCCAATCCCTACACCCCTCTCAATGTCTGTAACCCCCTCAAGCCCCAGACTCCTCCCAATGTCTGTAACATCTTCCAGCCCCTAAAGCCCTCCCTATGTCTGTAACATTCTCCAGCCCCTACACCCCTCTCAATGTCTGTAACCTCCTCCAATACTATATCCCTCCCAATGTCTGTAACCTCCACCAGCACCTACACCCCTCCCAATGTCTGTAACTTCCTCCAGCCCCTACAACCCTCTCAATGTCAGTAACATCCTCCAGCCCCTACACCCCTCCCAATGTCTGTAACATCCCCCAGCCCCTACAACTCTCTCAATGTCTGTAACCTCCTCCAGTCGCTACATCCCTCCCAATGTCTGTAACCTCCTCCAACCCCTACACCCCTCTCAATGTCTGTAACCTCCTCCAGCCCTACACCCTTCCCAATGTCTGTAACATCTTCCAGCCCCTAAAGCCCTCCCTATGTCTGTAACATTCTCCAGCCCCTACACCCCTCTCAATGTCTGTAACCTCTTCCAATACTACATCCCTCCCAATGTCTGTAACCTCCACCAGCACCTACACCCCTCCCAATGTCTGCAACCTCTTCCAGCCCCTACAACCCTCCCAATGTCTGTAACATCCTCCAGCCCCTACACCCCTCCCAATGTCTGTAACATCCTCCAGCCCCTACAACCCTCCCAATGTCTGTAACATCCTCCAGGCCCTACATACCCCCAAATTTCTGTAACCTCCTCCAGCCCCTACAACCTTCCCAATGTCTGTAACCTCCTCCAGCCCCTACAACCTTCCCAATGTCTGTAACCTCCTCCAGCCCTTACAACCCTCCCCATGTCTGTAACATCCTCCAGCCCATACCCCCCTCACTCTGTAATATCCTCCCGCCCCAAACCCCTCCCTATGTCAATAACCTCCACCAGCACTACAATGCTCCGCGATCCAGTGGCATGGTAGCACAGTGGTTAGCACTGCTGCCTCACAGCGCCATGGACCCGGGTTCGATTCCCAGCTTGGGTCACCGTCTGTGCGGAGTCTGCACCTTCTCCCCGTGTCGGCGTGGGTTTCCTCCGGGTGCTCCGGTTTCCTCCCACAGTCCGAAAGACGTGCTGGTTAGGTGGATTGGCCGTGCTAAATTGTCCTTTAGTGTCCAAAGATGTGCGTGTGCAAGGCGGTCCCCCGTCACAGACACAGGGAATGTTCCCCTCGTGCACACAGGGGGAAACCTCCCCCCCCCCCCCCCCCACCACAACATCGATAAGGGAAACCCCCCCCCCCCCCCCCCAATCGCCCCCAGTGTGTGCCCCCGGCATATTCCTGCTTCCTCCTTTAAAAACCATGCAAACCTTGCCAAAATGACGGGGAGATCTCAATGTGGGGGACGGTATGGAGGGGAACCTTTTACTTTATTTAAATGAGGTTCCCGACCTCTCTGGTGATTGGCCAAAGAACTAAATGGGAGATGAGGAATGGGTGTTACACAGCGAGTGGTCAGGATCCGGATCCGGACTGCCCAAGTGTGTGGGGGAGGCAGATTCAATCATGGCTTTACAAAGAGAGGTGGCTAAATGTGGGGAAAGGATGGGGGATTGGGCCTAGCTCAGACAGTCCTTGCAGGGAGCTGGCATGCCCTGAATGGCCTCCATCTGTGCTTTGGTCAGTCTATGGTTCCAGTAAGCAAGGGCAATGGCAGGTACATAGAATCTAGAATCCCTAGAAGCAGCCCATTCGGCCCATTGAGTCTGCACTGTTGCTCTCCGATAGAGCACCTTACCCAGATCCTACCCCACCATAACCCCACGTATTTACGCCACTAATCCCCCTAATCTACACATCTTGGGACATTAAGGGGCAATTTAGCATGGCCAAGCCACCTAACCTAGAAATCTTTGGACTGTGGGAGGACCCGGGCTCGATTCCCGGCTTGGGTCACTTGGGTGTCTGTGCGGAGTCTGCACGTTCTCCCCATGTCTGCGTGGGTTTCCTCCGGGTGCTCCAGTTTCCTCCCACAGTCCAAAGATGTGTAGGTTAGGTGGATTGGCCATGCTAAATTGCCCATAGTGTCCTGGGATGTGTAGGTTAGAGGGATTGGCCATGCTAAATTGCCCATAGTGTCCTGGGATGTGTAGGTTAGAGGGATTGGCGGGGTAAATGTATGGGGTTGTGGGGATAAGGCCCAGGGTGGGATTGTTGTCGGTGCGGACTTAATGGGCCGAATGGCCTCCTCCTGCACAGTAGGGTTTCTATGATTCTATAAAACCGGAGGAACCGGAGGAAACCCGTGCAGACTCCGCACAGACAATGACCCGAGCCGGGAATTGAATCCGGGTCTCTGGCGCTGTGAGGCAGCAGAGCTAACCACCATGCCACCGTACCACCCCTGGTGTGGATCAGAGAGAAATTTCTATTCTAGAGATAACAACTGGTCATTGCTGTTCCTCTGATAGCTCAGGGATAGCGGGTAACCAGGCCATAAGGAGCCAAAGACCACCGATTGGATTCCCTGCCCTTCTCTGATCTCTGTACCATGACACCTGCACCTCCACATCTCCTGGACAAGTGAAGGCTACACTCTCAATCAGTGCCCAGTGCCATTTACTGGAGGGTGGGCACAAATTGTCCACATTGACGCGATAGTTAAGAAAGCCCACCAACGCCTCGAGGCTAAGGAAATTCAGCATGTCCACTATGACTCTCACCAACTTTTACAGATGCACCATAGAAAGCATCCTTTCCGGATGTATCACAGCTTGGTATGGCTCCTGCTCTGCCCAAGACCGCAAGAAACTACAAAGGATCGTGAACGTAGCCCAGTCCATCACGCAAACCAGTGCCAGGGACCCGGATTTGATTCCTGCTTCAGGTGACTGTGTGGAGTCTGCACATTCTCTCCATGTCTGCGTGGGTTTCCTCCGGTTTCATGGAATCCCTACTGTGCAGAAGGAGGCCGTTCGGCCCATTAAGTCCACACCGACAACAATTGACTCTGTCTACACTTCCCACTGCCTCGGGAAAAGCAGCCAGCATAATCAAGGACCTCACGCACCCCGGACATTCTCTCTTCCACCTTCTTCCATTGGGAAAAAGATACACAAGTCTGACACAAGACTTAAGAACAGTTTCTTCCCTGCTGCCATCAGATTTTTGAATGGACCTACCATATATTAAGTTGATCTTTCTCTACACCCTGGCTATGACTGTAACACTACATTCTGCACCCTCTCCTTTCCTTCTCCCCTCTGTACTCTATGAATGGTATGCTTTGTCTGTATAGCGCGCAAGAAACAATACTTTTCACTGTATACGCGTGACAAGAATAAATCAAATCAAATATTAACAATGTCTGGGAACCAAAGGACAACAAGGACACATAGCTCGGCTAGGGAGCACAACTTGCATTTATATAGCACCTTTAGCCCTAAGAAAATGTCCCGACTTGCTTCACAGAAACTTTATCAAACAATTTGACACACAGCTACACAGGGGGATATTAGGAAAAGAAAGAGTAGGGTTTAAGAAGGGTCTTAAATGTGGAGTGACGGAGAGAGAGAGAGAGAGGTGGAGAAGTTTAGGGAGGGAGTTCCAGAGCTGATGTAGGGTTGGCCCACAATGGTAGATCCATTAACAACTGGGGATACGCCAAGGGAGCTGAAAGGGGCACAGAGACTTGAGGATTGTCGGGGATTCTGGAGATAGGGAGCAGTCAATGCCATGGACTTGAAAACTCGGATGAGTTCCCGTGCTAGAACAGATCAGCGAAGACGGAAGGGGAAGGGGGAGAGGGGGGGGGAAGGGACGGATCAACACAACTAGGTTTGAGTTAGCCTCCAGCACCAGAGTTTAGAATGAGTTCCAGTTTATGGAGGTTAGAAGGTGGGTATTGAACAAAGAACAGTACAGCACAGGAACTGGCCCTTCAGCCCACCAAGCCTGTGCTGGCATATGATGCCTTTCTAAAGTAAAGACCTTTTTTTTTCAATCATTCGTGGGACATGGGCGTCGCTGGCTGGCTGGACTAAACTATGGGCTAGCATTTATTACCCATCCCTAGTCGCCCAAGGGCAGTTGAGAGTCAACCACATTGCTGTTACTTTGGAGTCACATGTAGGCCAGACCGGGTAAGGACGGCAGATTTCCTCCACTAAAGGACATTAGTGAACCAGATGGGCTTTTCCGACAGTGGTTTCATGGTCATCAGTAGATTCTTATTTCCAGATATTTTTTGTTGAATTCAAATTCCACCATCTGCCGTGGCGGGATTCGAACCCGGGTCCCCAGCTGAGTGTCTGGATTAATCGTCTCGCGATAATACCACTAGGTCATCACCTCCCCTATTGCCTCGACACGCTCTGTTTCCCTCTATTCCCTGCTTATTCATGTATCTCGGAACATAGGAATTAGGAGCAGAAGTAGGCCATTCAGCCCATTGAGCCTGCTCCGCCCTTCAATCAGATCATGGCTGATCTCTCCCTGGTCTCAAATCCACCTCCCCACCTGCTCCCCATATCCCCTTATTCCTTTTTAAAAAATTAGAAATATATCTATCTCCTTCATGAAACCATCCAATGATTCAGATTCCACCGCGCTATGGGGCAGCGAGTTCCACAAATTCACCACCCTCTGCGAGAAGTAGTTTCTCCTCATCTCAGTTTGAAATCTACCGCCTCTCAACCTATACCTGTGACCTCTTGTTCGAGATTGCCCCAAACGGGAAAACATTTGGTCCACATTTACTTTATCAATCCCTTTTAAAATTTTATAAACCTCAATCAGATCCCCCCTCATCCTTCTAAACCCCAGCGAGTACAAGCCCAAACTGTTTAATCTCTCCTCATACGTCAACCCCTTCATCCCCGGAATCAATCTAGTGAACCTCCTCTGAACTGCCTCCAATGCCACCCACATCCTTCCTCAAATAAGGAGACCAAAACTGGACACAACACTCCAGATGTGGTCTCACCAACACCCTATACAATTACAACAACACTTCTCTACTTTTATACTCCAGTCCCTTTGCAATAAATGCCTCTTAAACGTTGCTATTGCTTCTACCACCTCCTCTGGCAGTGCGTTCCAGACACTTACCACCCTCTGTGTAAAAAAAAACTTGCCTTGCACATCTCCTTTAAACTTTCCCCCTTTTATCTTCAACCTTCGCCCCCAGTAATTGACATTTCTCATACTAAGTTGATCTTTCTCTACACCCAAGCTATGACTGTAACACTACATCCTGCACCCTCTCCTTTCCTTCTCCCCTGTGTACTCTATGAACGGTGTGCTTTGTCTGTATAATGCGCAAGAAACAATACTTTTCACTGTATGCTAATACATGTGACTATAATAAATCAAATCAAATTTCTACCCTAGGAAGTGTAGGATTGCTTTGGGATGTGAAAGGGGGCTTTATAAACGCAAGCTGTTTCTCTTATCTACACCCTCAGCCAAGGGTAGGGAAAGATTAATCGAGAGGACTGGCCTATTGTCTCCTCCAGCTAGCCTACGACTCTCCGTTCCACTATCACATTTCCTGCACAATTTCCGCCCCCACCTCAGCCACGATCTTGCCTTTAATTCATTCTTTTCTCCCCTGTCTCGGAGCTCACATCGTGACACACAAGCGTCAAAACACACTCTGAGGTCAGGCATGACACAGCGAGATACAGGATAAAGGCTCCTCTACTCTGTTGCTGTGCGTCTCAGTCCCACGCTCGGAAGAGCACCCGTTCCTCTTCACCAACGCGACATCTGATGCACCGTCCTTTCCGGACTCTCACCAGCTTTTACAGATGCACCATAGATGTATCACAGCTTGGTATGGCTCCTGCTCTGACCCAAGACTGCAAAAAACTACAAAGAAAGTAGCCCAGTCCATCACTCAAACCAGCCTCCCATCCATTGACTCCGTCTACACTTCCTGCTGCCTCAGGAAAGCAGTCAGCAAAATCAAGGACCCCACGCATGCCTTCAAATTTCGAGGTGTCCAGATCACCCACAACCTGTCCTGGTTCCTCCACACTGATGTTATAGTTAAGCAAGCCCACCAACGCCTCTGCTTCCTCAGGAGGCTAAGGAAATTTGGCATGTCCGCTCCAACTCTCACCAATTTTTACAGATGCACCATAAAAGCGTCCTTTCTGGTTGTATCACAGCTTGGTATGGCTCCTGCTCTGACCAAGAGCGCAAGAAACTACAAAGGGTCATAAACGTAGCCCAGTCCATCACGCAAACCAGCCTCCCATCCATCGACTCTGTCTACACTTCCCACTGCCTCGGCAAAGCAGCCAGCATAATCAAGGACCCCACACACCCCAGACATTCTCTCTTCCATCTTCTCCCGTCGGGAAAGAGATACAAAAGTCTGAGGTCACGTACTGACCGATTCAAGAACAGCTTCTTCCCTGCTGCTGTCAGACTTTTGAACGGACCTACCTCGCATTAAGTTGATCTTTCTCTACACCCTAGCTATAACTGTAACACTACATTCTGCACTCTCTCCTTTCCTTCTCTATGAATAGTATGTTTTGTCTGTATAGCGCGCAAGAAACAATACTTCTCACTGTATGTTAATACATGTGACAATAATAAATCAAATCAAATCAGTTATCCTCAGGTACTTCCTGGTTTATTGCGGGATTTGGGATATTCATGTGTTAATGGCCCCCACGGTTTGGGAGATCCAGCATTGTACATGTCGGCCCTTTGTTACGGCCAATTTCTCAGGCAGAGTAGCGCTCTCCTGAAACCTAATTTGCTCAAGTCAGCTTTCCTAAGTCGGTGTGTATCTTTCAAGGTGCCACACTTTCTCATGACCTTCCACTCTGAAAAACCTTTCGCCTGCTCTCTGTGGAAATTCCCCATTAACTGTCCTATTTCATAGAAACCTTAGAGTACAGAAAGAGGCCATTCGGCCCATCGAGTCTGCACCAACCACAATCCCACCCAGGCCCTTCCCCCAGATCCCTACATATTTTACCCGTTAATCCCTCTAATCTACGCATCCCAGGACATTGAGGGGCATTTTTGTTTAGCATGGCCAATCAACCTAACCCGCACATCTTTGGACTGTGGGAGGAAACCGGAGCACCCGGAGGAAACCCACGCAGACACGAGGAGAATGTGCAAACTCCGCACAGACAGTGACCCGAGCCAGGAATCGAACCCAGGTCCCTGGAGCTGTGAAGCAGCAGTGCCAACCACTGTGCTACCGTGCCGCCCACACTGTGCTACCGTGCCGCCCCCACTGTGCTACCGTGCCGCCCACACTGTGCTACCGTGCCGTCCTCTTGTCCTGGATTTCTCGACTGCAGGAGGGGCCACTCCCTCTCCAACCTACTAATTGCCTCCATTATTCTCACATTCTTAGCCATTAACCTCCTCACCTTTGGATGTGACAATTCAAGTTCACTCAGTCTCTGAGCTCCCAATCTCTCATTTCAGATAATGGACCCCATTCTCCGATCAGTGTAGCCTGCCTGAAGTGCCTAATAAAGTGTACACAATTTGTATAGGTGCACAATATAAAGCATTCTGTCCGAATACAACTGGTCATTACTGCTCCTCCGATAGCTCGGGGGCAGCGGGTAACCAGGCCACAGGGAGCCAAGGATCCCTGGATGGATTCCCTGTCCTTCTCTGATCTCTGCACCATGATGTCTGCACCTCCATATCTCCTGGACAAGCGAAGGTTACACACTCGATCAGCGCCCAGTGCCATTTACTGGAGGACGGGCACAAAGTGCCCACGTTGACACTATAGCTAAGAAAGCCCCCCAAAAACCTCGAGGAGGAGGCTAAAGAAACTCAGCATGGCCGCTCGGAGATTTTCACAGTAACTTCATTGCAGCGTTAATGTAAACCTACTTGTGACACTAATAAATAAACTTTAAATGACTCTCATCAATTTTTACAGACGCATCATAGAAAGCATCCTATCCGGATGTATCACAGCTTGGTATGGGCTCCTGCTCTGTCCAAGACCACAAGAAACTACAAAGGGCCGTGAATTAAGACCAGTCCATCACGCAAACCAGTCTCCCATCCATTGACTCTGTCTACACTTCCCGCTGCCTCGGCAAAGCAGCCAGCGTAATTAAGGACCCCACACACCCTGGACATTCTCTCTTCCACCTTCTTCCGTCGGAAAAAAGATACAAAAGTCTGAGGTCACGTACCAACCGACTCAAGAACAGCTTCTTCCCTGCTGCCGTCAGACTTTTGAATGGACCTACCTTAAGATGGAAAATTATAGGCCAATTAGCCTAACCTCAGTTGTTGGCAAAATTCTAGAATCCATCGTTAAGGATGAGATTTCTAAATTCTTGGAAGTGCAGGGTCGGATTAGGACAAGTCAGCATGGATTTAGTAAGGGGAGGTCGTGCCTGACAAACCTGTTAGAGTTCTTTGAAGAGATAACAAATAGGTTAGACCAAGGAGAGCCAATGGATGTTATCTATCTTGACTTCCAAAAGGCCTTTGACAAGGTGCCTCACGGGAGACTGCTGAGTAAAATAAGGGCCCATGGTATTCGAGGCAAGGTACTAACATGGATTGACGATTGGCTGTCAGACAGAAGGCAGAGAGTTGGGATAAAAGGTTCTTTCTCAGAATGGCAACCGGTGACAAGTGGTGTCCCGCAGGGTTCAGTGTTGGGGCCACAGCTGTTCTCTTTATATATTAACGATCTAGATGACGGGACTGGGAGCATTCTGGCCAAGTTTGCCGATGATACAAAGATAGGTGGAGGGGCAGGTAGTATTGAGGAGGTGGGGAGGCTGCAGAAAGATTTAGACAGTTTAGGAGAGTGGTCCAAGAAGTGGCTGATGAAATTCAACGTGGGCAAGTGCGAGGTTGTACACTTTGGAAAAAAGAATAGAGGCATGGACTATTTTCTAAACGGTGACAAAATTCATAATGCTAAAGTGCAAAGGGACTTGGGAGTCCTAGTCCAGGATTCTCTAAAGGTAAACTTGCAGGTTGAGTCCGTAATTAAGAAAGCAAATGTAATGTTGTCATTTATCTCAAGAGGCTTGGAATACAAAAGCAGGGATGTACTTCTGAGGCTTTATAAAGCACTGGTTAGGCCCCATTTGGAGTACTGTGAGCAATTTTGGGCCCCACACCTCAGGAAGGACATACTGGCACTGGAGCGGGTCCAGCGGAGATTCACACGGATGATCCCAGGAATGGTAGGCCTGACATACGATGAACGTCTGAGGATCGTGGGATTATATTCATTGGAGTTTAGGAGGTTGAGGGGAGATCTGATAGAAACTTACAAGATAATGAACGGCTTAGATAGGATGGACGTAGGGAAGTTGTTTCCATTAACAGGGGAGACTAGGACGCGGGGGCACAGCCTTAGAATAAAAGGGAGTCACTTTAGAACAGAGATGAGGAGAAATTTCTTCAGCCAGAGAGTGGTGGGTCTGTGGAATTCATTGCCACAGAGGGCTGTGGAGGCCGAGACGTTGAGCGTCTTCAAGACAGAAATTGATAAATTCTTGATTTCTCGAGGAATTAAGGGCTATGGGGAGAGAGCGGGTAAATGGAGTTGAAATCAACCATGATTGAATGGTGGAGTGGACTCGATGGGCCGAATGGCCTTACTTCCGCTCCTATGTCTTATGGTCTTATGGTCTTATGGTCTTATATTAAGTTGATCTTTCTCTACATCCTAGCTATGACTGTAACACTATATTCTGCACCCTCTGCTTTCCTTCTCCCCTATGTACTCTATGAACAGTATGCTTTGTCTGTATAGCGTGCAAGAAACAATACTTTTCACTATGTCCCAATACATGTGACAATAATAAATCAAATCAAAAAGGTATCATTCTTGTAAACCTGCGTTGAACTCCCACCGGGGCCAAAACATCCTTCCTAAGATGTGATGCGCATACCTGCTCACAGGGGGGTCTAACTAATCTTTCTTCCATTTGCTAATTATACATAGAATCCCTACAGTACAGAAGGAGGCCATTTGGCCCATCAATCCTGCATTTAGGACAATCCCACTCCAAATCCTATCTCCACAACCCCATGCATTTACCCTGCTAATCAGCTTGACACTAAGGGACAATTTAGCATGGCTAATCCACCTAACCTACACATCTTTGGACACTGAAGGGCAATTTAGCATGGCCAATCCACCTAACCTACACATCTTTGGACACTGAAGGGCAATTTAGCATGGCCAAGGCACCTAACCTACACATCTTTGGACACGAAGGGACAATTTAGCATGGCCAATCCACCTAACCTGCACATCTTTGGACGCGAAGGGACAGTTTAGCATGGCCAATCCACCTAACCTACTCATCTTTCGATACTAAGGGACAATTTAGCATGGCCAAGGCACCTAACCTACACATCTTTGGACACGAAGGGACAATTTAGCATGGCCAAGGCACCTAACCTACACATCTTTGGACACGAAGGGACAATTTAGCATGGCCAAGGCACCTAACCTACACATCTTTGGACACGAAGGGACAATTTAGCATGGCCAAGGCACCTAACCTACACATCTTTGGACACGAAGGGACAATTTAGCATGGCCAAGGCACCTAACCTACACATCTTTTGGACTGTGGGAGGAAACCGGAGAACCCGGAGGAAACCCACGCAGACACGGGGAGAACGTGCAGACTCTGCACAGACTGTGACTCAAGGCCGGAATTGAACCCGGACCCCTGGCGCTAAGGGGCAGCAGTGCTAACCACCGTGCCACCCTAAATCAAGGAATGAGAATTGTAAAAAAAGCGAGGAAGCTGTGTGAAGCCTTTAGAAATTTCTAACTGTTGTCCATTGGGTCCCCAGTATTGCTTCTCCCTTCACTAATCCCAAGTTAGTTTCTGGCAGTAGATTCTCCTCTTCCATTGTGCAAACTGCTGCAAGTATTCATTTAGCCCTCCTGCTCTGCCATTATCCACTAAAACTGTCATACGATTGTGATGTTTAGCTGCAAAGCTACTGCCAAAATACAATGGTCTAAACAGGCACATTCTGAGGCTAATTGCTGACTAATGTTGCTAATGTTCTGTCTACAATGTAAACCGCCCGACTCCTTCGCCTGGGGAAAGACCAAGTTACGTGAAGGTCAGAAACAGCAGCAGCCAATGACAGTCTCTCCCCCTCCTTATTTAAAAGGAGGTGAACTGTGGCGCGGCGGAGGCCCTGAGATGTGGCGGGCGGTCCAGCCACCAAATTATCAGCACTTGTGTCTGAGAGAGAGAGAGAGGAAGGGGTGAGGAGAGAGAGGGAGAGAGAGAGAGAGAAAGAGAAAGAGACAGAGAGAGAGAGAGGAGGGAGTGAGAGAAAGGAGAGAGAGAGAGAAAGAGAGAGGAGGGAGAGAGAAAGGAAAGAAAGAGAAAGAGAAGATAAAGGAGAGAGAGAGAAAGAGGGAGAAAGAAAGAACGAGAAAGGAGAGAAAGGTGAGAGAGAATGAGAGAGAAAGAGAAAGGAGAGAGAGAGAAAGAGAAAGGAGAGAGAGAGAGAAAGAGAGAGAAAGAGAAAGAGAAAGGAGAGAGAGAAAGAGAGAGAAAGAGAAAGGAGAGAGAGAAAGAGAGAGAAAGAGAAAGAGAAAGGAGAGAGAAAGAGAGAGAAAGAGAAAGGAGAGAGAGAAAGAGAAAGAGAGAGAGAGAGAAAGGAGAGAGAGAGAATGGAAAGAAAGAGAAAGAAGATAAAGGAGAGAGGAGAGAAAGAGAAAGAAAAGAGAAAGAAAAAGCACGAGAAAGGAGAGAGAGATAGAAAGGAGAGAGAGAAAGAGAAAGGAAAAGAAAAGAGAGAGAGAGAGAAAGAGAAAGGAGAGCGAGAAAGAGAAAGAGAAAGGAAAAACAGAGGGAAAGAGAAAGACAGAGCGAAGAGAGGAGAGAGAGTACAAAAGTGGAGGAGAGAAAAAGAGTGAGAGACAAGAGAGAGGAAAGAGATGGAGGTAAAAAGAGAGTGAGAGAGAGCAAAAGAGTGAGAGAACAAGAAAAAGAGAATTAAAGAGAAAGAGAGCGAAAGAGGGAATGAGAGAGAGAGCTGGGGAAAGAGAAAAAAGAGAAGGGAAGATAAATAGGAGGAGGTCATGAGAAAGCGAGTGAGAGAGCGACAGACCAAAAGCAAAAGAGAGAAAGAGAGTGAGAGAAAGTGGAAGAAAGAGAGGAGAGAGCAAAAGAAAGCGAAGGAAGGAGAAAAAGAGCGAGAGAAAGAGAGGAGAAAGGCAGGAGGCAGAGAGCGAGAGAGAGACAGAAAAAAGGAGAGAAAAAGAGTGAGAAACAGTGAGCAGAGAAATAGGAGGCAGAAAGAGAGAGAGAGAGAGAAAGGGATTGAGAGAACAAGAGAAACCGAGAGTGGAAGAGAAACAGAAAAAGTGAGAGAGTGTGTGAGAGAGAGAGAGGAGACAGAAAGAGAGAGAGACAGAGCAAAGGAGAGCGAGAGTGGAAGAGAAAGAGAGAAAGAAAGAGTAAGAGAAAGTGTGAAAGAGAAAGAGAGAAGGAGCGAGAGAGAAAGAGTAAGAGTGAAGGAAAACACAGGAGAAAGAGAGAAGGGGAGATAGAGAGAGAGAGAGAGGAAGAGAGAGAAAGGGGGAGAAAAAGAGCAGGGAAAGGGAGGAGGAGAGAGTGAAAGAGGGAGAAACAGAGAGAGCGAGGGAGAGCGAAAGAGAGGTAGAAAGAAAGAGTGAGTGAGGGAGCGAGAGAGGGAGAGAGAGAACAAGGGAAAGGGAGGAGAGAGAGGAGGGAAAGAGCAGGCAGAAAGAGAGCGAGCGAATGAGAGAGAAACAGAGATAGATAGAGAGAATGAGAAAAAGAGAGTGACAGAGTTAAAGAGAGAGAAAAAGACAAAGAGAGCGGAAGAGGAGAGAGGGAGAGAAGGAGAGAGAGAGAAGGAGAGAGAGAGAAGGAGAGAGAGAGAAAGCAACGCACCGTTATCACTGTGTGGTTGGATATGCTCTGATATCTTATCCAAGAGTCCAAACTCTCTTGAATTAGCTACACAAGCCTCTCCCACGCAGCTGTGTAGGGTGTCTGGTTAGTTCAATAGGGAGCACTTCAGCCTCCAAGTCAGAGGTCGTGTGTTCAAGTCCCACTCCAAGATTCGAGCAGGAGTGCTGAGGGAGTGCAGCACTGTTGGAAAGGTCACATTTCACACGGCTTATCACACGGATGTTAAAGGTCCCATGGCACGGCTTTGAAACAGAGTGAGGGAATTCTCCTCAATGTCCTGCTCTCAACACTGAAGTAGATTACTGGTGAGCACATGATTGCTGGTGGGATCCTGCTGTGCGCCAACTGGCTTTCAGTTTCCGACATTACTTCAAAAAGTATTCCATTGGGAATGAAGCGCCTCAGCATGTCCTGAAAGTCATGAAGGGTGCTATGTAAATGCAAAGGGCGGCACGGTGGCGCAGTGGTTAGCACTGCTGCCTCACAGCGCCAGGGACGAGGGTTCAATTCCGGCCTTGGGTCACTGTCTGTGTGGGGTTTGCATCTTCTCCCCGTGTCTGCGTGGGTTTCCTCCCTCAGTCTGAAGATGTGCAGGTTAGGTGGATTGGCCATGCTAAATTGTCCCTTAGTGTCCAAAGATGTGCAGTTTAGGTGGATTGGCCGTGCTAAATTGTCCCTTAGTGTCCAAAGATGTGCAGGTTCGGAGGATTGGCCATGCTAAATTGTTCCTTAGTGTCCAAAGATGTGCAGGTTAGGGGGATTGGCCATGCTAAATTGTCCCTTAGTGTCCAAAGATGTGCAGGTTCGGAGGATTGGCCATGCTAAATTGTTCCTTAGTGTCCAAAGATGTGCAGTTTAGGTGGATTGGCCATGCTAAATTGTCCCTTAGTGTCCAAAGATGTGCAGGTTAGGTGGATTGGCCATGCTAAATTGCTCCTTTTTGACCAAAGATGTGCAGGTTAGGTGGATTGGCCATGCTAAATTGTCTCTTAGTGTCCAAAGATATGCAGGTTAGGTGGATTGGCCATGTTAAATTGTCCCTTAGTGTCCAAAGATGTGCAGGTTCGGAGGATTGGCCATGCTAAATTGTCCCTTAGTGTCCAAAGATGTGCAGGTTCGGAGGATTGGCCATGCTAAATTGTCTCTTAGTGTCCAAAGATATGCAGGTTAGGTGGATTGGCCATGTTAAATTGTCCCTTAGTGTCCAAAGATGTGCAGGTTCGGAGGATTGGCCATGCTAAATTGCTCCTTTTTGACCAAAGATGTGCAGGTTAGGCGGATTGGTCATGCTAAATTGCCCCTTAGTGTCAAGGGGATTAGAAGTGCAAATATGTGGTCTTTTGGGGATAGGGCCTGGGTGGGATTGTTGGTGCAGGCTCGATGGGCCGAATGACCTCTTCCTACACTGTAGGGTTTCAATGATTCTAAGTTTTTTCACAATAAGTCAAGGTGATTATTTATAACGTGAGGGGTGTTGGGAATAAAATACGACAGAGAAGGTGCAACAGAAGGTCAGTGTGACAGTTATAGAAAGTGCAAGTTATCCAGGCTAATTTCAACCTATCATAGAAGTATTAAAATATCACACTTCAGCACAGCTAACTGTTTTTTTTCTCCCTAAAAAAATAGATCATTTTAGATCCAAGACTTGGCTCAACCTCTCATTCTGAAAGGTGGTGCCTCAGACAGTGCGGATCTCCCTCGGTATCTCACTGGAGTGGGACGGGAATCGACTGACGCAGGGCCGAGAGAGTGACCCACTGAGCCATGACCACACTCCCCTGACAGATCAAACAAAAGTGTATCTGCTGCTTGTAGTTTGCCAGAGATTACGAGCCTTGGAAATTTAGGCCTTCCCTTTCACTCTGAGCAATATTTCTAACATACATCCTCCAAACTGGACTGGGCATTTTCAAGTGTTTCCATACACTAGCCAAACTCCAGTGTTACAGCTCATGATGTACCAGAGGACGCATTGTCTCGTAAGAGCAGAAATACAACATATTAATACACTGCTCAAAGTCTAACTGCGGTTACAAATTCGGAGCAGGACCATAAGATATAGGAGCGGAATTAGGCCGTTTGGCCCATCCAGTCTGCTCCATCATTCAATCATGGCTGATAGGGGTTGCAAAATCTTTCTCCCATCTTTTTCCTGTAACCTTTGATCCCCTTACCAATCAAGAACCTATCTACCTCTACGATAAAGGCAAATTCCTGCGGATGCTGGAATCAGAAACAGAAAACAGAAAATGCTGGAAAATTTCAGCAGGTCTGACGGCATCTGTGGAGAGAGAATCGAGCCAAAGTTTCTCACCCAGACTCGAAAGGTTGGCTCTATTCTCTCTCCACGGATGCGGTCAGACCTAGCTATCTCTGTCTTAAAGACACTCCATGACCCGGCCTCCTCTGTGGCAATGAATTCCAAAGATTCACCACCCTCCGGCTGAAGAAATTCCTCCTCATCTCGGTTCTAAAGGGTTGTCCCTTTACTCTGAGGCTGTGCCCTCGGATCCGAGTCTCTCCGACTAATGGAAACATCTCCCCCACGTCCACTCTGTCCAGGCCTCTCAGTATTCTGTAAGTTTCATTGAGATCCCCCCCTCATCCTTCTAAACTCCATCGAGACCCAGAGTCCTCAAACGCTCCTCATATGTCAAGCTTTTCATTCCCAGGATCGTTCTCGTGAGCCTCAGGAGTAGGCCACTCGGCCTCTCGAGGCTGCTCCGACATTCCATAAGATCGTGGCTGATCTGATTGTAATCTCAACCCCACATTCCCACTGACCCCCCGATAACCTTTCACCCTCCTTAATAATCAAGAATCTATCTATTCAAAGATTCTGCTTCCACCGCCTTTCGAGGAAGAGAGTTCCAAAGACTTGCCACCTTCAGAGAAATTTTTTTTTCTCATCTCTGTTTTAAATGGGTGACCCCTTATTTTTAAACAGTGCCAATAGTTCTAGGTTCTCCCACAAGAGGAAACATCCTTTCCACATCCACCCTCTCAATACCCCTCAGAATCTGAGAAGCTTTAATCAAGTCGCCTCCTATTCTTCCAAACTCTAGTGGATACCAGCCTACCCTGTCCAACCATTCCTCACAGGACAACCGCCCAATCCAGGTGCTTCCAACATATTTGCATCCGGGTTAGGCAAAGACTAGGTGAGCTCAAGGGCAAGTCTGGGGGATGTCCAGAACAAGGGGTCATAGTTTGAGGATAAGAACATAAGAAATAGGAGCAGGAGTAGGCCATCTAGCCCCTCGAGCCTGCCCCGCCATTCAATAAGATCATGGCTGATCTGACGTGGATCAGTACCACTTACCCGCCTGATCCCCATAACCCTTAATTCCCTTACCGATCAGGAATCCATCCATCCGCGCTTTAAACATATTCAGCGAGGTAGCCTCCATCACCTCAGCGGGCAGAGAATTCCAGAGATTCACCACCCTCTGGGAGAAGAAGTTCCTCCTCAACTCTGTCTTAAACCGACCCCCCTTTATTTTGAGGCTGTGTCCTCTAGTTTTAACTTCCTTACTAAGTGGAAAGAATCTCTCCGCCTCCACCCTATCCAGCCCCCGCATTATCTTATAAGTCTCCATAAGATCCCCCCTCATCCTTCTGAACTCCAACGAGTACAAACCCAATCTCCTCAGCCTCTCCTCATAATCCAAACCCCTCATCTCCGGTATCAACCTGGTGAACCTTCTCTGCACTCCCTCCAATGCCAATATATCCTTCCTCATATAAGGGGACCAATACTGCACACAGTATTCCAGCTGCGGCCTCACCAATGCCCTGTACAGGTGCATCAAGACATCCCTGCTTTTATATTCTATCCCCCTCGCAATATAGGCCAACATCCCATTTGCCTTCTTGATCACCTGTTGTACCTGCAGACTGGGCTTTTGCGTCTCATGCACAAGGACCCCCAGGTCCCTTTGCACGGTAGCATGTTTTAATTTGTTTCCATTGAGATAGTAATCCCATTTGTTATTATTTCCTCCAAAGTGTATAACCTCGCATTTATAAGGGGTAAACGTTTTAGGACTGAGGTGAGGAGAAATTTCTTCACCCAGAGGGTGGTGAATGTGTGGAATTCACTCCCACAGAAAGTAGCTGAGGCCAAAATGTTGTGTGATTTCAAGAAGAAATTAGATATAGCTCTTGGGTGCTAAAGGGGTCGAGGGATATGGGGGGGAAGGGGGAGATCAGGATATTGAATTTGATGATCAGTCATGATCAAAATTAATGGTGGAGCAGGCTCGAAGGGCCGAATGGCCTACACCTGCCTCGAGTTTCTATGTTTAAGTCAGAACTGTGCTTATCAGATGAGATGTTAAGCCAAGGCTTTGTCCATCTGCTCTCTCAGGCGGATGCAGGACATCACATGGCCACTATCTCAAAGAAAATCTGGAATGTTCTCCCCCAGTGTCTTCATCAATCCCAACAAATGATCTGCTCATTACCCCTTTGCTGTTTGTGGGAGCTTGCTGTGCACAAATTGACCACACGCCAAAGGTACTTCATTGGGCGTAAAGCGCTTTTGGGACATCGTGAGGTCATGAAAGGCGCTATATAAATGCAAGTCCCTTTTGGAGTTTAAAAATAGCGAGATTATGTTGCAGCTGTATAAGGTGCTGCTGAGGCCACACCTGGAGTACTGTGTACAGTTTTGGTCTCCTTAGTTGAGAAAGGATATACTGGCACTGGAGGAGGTGCAGAGGAGATTCACTAGATTGATCCAGAGCTGAGAGGGTTGGCTTATGAGGAGAGACTGAGTAGACTGGGGCTATACTCATTGGAATTCAGAAGAATGAGGGGAGATCTTATAGAAACATATAAGATTATGAAGGGAATAGATAAGATAGAAGTAGGGAAGTTGTTTCCACTGGCGGGTGAAACTAGAACTACGGGGCATGGCCTCAAAATAAGGGGAAGTAGATTTGGGACTGAGTTGAGGAGGAACTTTTTCACCCAAAGGGTTGTGAATCTGTGGAATTCCCTGCCCAGTGAAGCAGTTGAGGCTACCTCATTGAATGTTTTTAAGGCAAGGATAGATAAATTTTTGAACAGTAAAGGAATTAAGGGTTACGGTGAGCGGGCAGGTAAGTGGAGCTGAGTCCACGAGAAGATCAGCCATGATCTTATTGAATGGCGGGGCAGGCTCGAGGGGTCAGATGGCCTACTCCTGCTCCTAGTTCTTATGTTCTTATGTCCTTTTCTTTTTAAAAAACCAAAAAGGTCAGTCATGAGGTTGCAGACATTGTGGCTCCAGTAATTTCTGGCAGTTATATGGACATTCCAAATGACCTTTATTTTTTTACACATTCTACCCACACCCCAAATGAAACTGAGAAATTAGTATAAGGCACCTGAAGTGTGACAGGCAAGGACTAATCCTATAAATCATGGATTATAATAATTGATAATTGCTCAATATCCCAATAACAGAACATGCATTCCTCGGAATATAATACACATATTCAATATTACAATAACAAGAGGTTGGTTATATATTTCAGATCCACTTCTCTTACACATTGACAGGTCCTGCATTCTGTGAATATTATTAGGTACCAATAGACACTACTAGCATAACTCCACATAATTATCTCTAATGAGCAAGATAACAGGCCTGGCCTGTACCTTTAAATCCTCTTTGTGGGATCGGGAGGCGGTGGGGGGGGGGGGGGGGGGGGCGGCGCGAGGGTGGCGGGGGAGAGAAGGGAGGTTGCAAAGTTAGCCTCAATTGGAGGGCGATTTTGTAACCCGCATCCATAAGAGAAAGATCTACTCGTTTTTCAGATCTTTCTAAAGTTTATTCATTTATTAGTGTCACAAGTAGCCTTACATTAACACTGCAATGAAGTTACTGTGAAAATCCCCCAGTCGCCACACTCCGGCGCCTGTTCGGGTAACACTGAGGGAGAATTTAGCACGGCCAATGCACCCTAATTGTGGGAGAAAACCAGAGCACCCGGAAGAAGGCCCACACAGACACGGGGAGAACGTGCAGACTCCACACGAACAGTGACCCAAGCCGGGAATCGAACCCGGGTCCCTGGCGCTGTGAGGCAGCAGTGCTAACCATTGTGCCACCGTGCCGCCCCATCTATATATTTGGTATCCATAAAGGTGCAACGCTGTGCTGCTGTATCCCCCTGACCAATACAGCATGGTGTGGTTTATATACACTCTCGTATACGATATCTGATATCCCACTGACAGATACAACATTGTATGTTACAGATACATTTGTATATATTATCCCATATTCCACTAACAGATACAACGTGATATGTTATACATACACACCTGTACATATAATAATCCCATATCCCACTGACAGATACAGCATGGTATGTTATATATACACACCTGCATATATTATCCCATATCCTACTGACAGATACAACATGGGATGTTATATATACACACCTGTATATATTATCCCATATCCACTGACAAATACAGCATGGTATGTTATATATACAACCTGTATATATTATCCCATATCCCACTGACAGATACAACATAGTATGTTATATATACAACCTGTATATATAATCCCATATCCCACTGACAGATACAACATGGTATGTTATATATACATGCATCTGTATATATTATCCCATATCCCACTGATAGATACAGCATTGTTTGTTATATATACACACCTGTATATATAATCCCATATCTCACTGACAGATATAGCATGGTATGTTATATATACATACACCTGCATACATAATCCCATATCCCACTGACAGATATAGCATGGTATGTTATATATACACACCTGTATATATTACCCCATATCCCACTGACAGATACAGCATGGTATGTTATATATACATTACACCTGTATATATTATCCCATATCCCACTGACAGATACAGCATGGTATGTTATATGTACATTACACCTGTATATATTATCCCATATCCCACTGACAGATACAGCATGGTATGTTATATATACATTACACCTGTATATATTATCCCATATCCCACTGACAGATACAGCACGGTATGTTATATATACATTACACCTGTATATATTATCCCATATCCCACTGACGGATACAGCATGGTATGTTATATATACATTGCACCTGTATATATTATCCCATATCCCACTGACGGATACAGCATGGTATGTTATATATACATTACACCTGTATATATTATCCCATATCCCACTGACAGATACAGCATGGTATGTTATATATACATTACACCTGTATATATTATCCCATATCCCACTGACGGATACAGCATGGTATGTTATATATACATTACACCTGTATATATTATCCCATATCCCACTGACGGATACAGCATGGTATGTTATATATACACTTGTCTATATTCAGGCACTGGGGAGAACGTGAAAACTCCACACAGAGTCATCTGAGGCCGGAATAGAACTCGGGGTCCCTGGCGCTGTGAGGCAGCAGTGCTAACCACTGCACCGCCCTTGTGTATATTCAGACAGATACAGCATGGTATGTTATACACACACACACACTTGTTTATAACATCCCATATTGCCACAGATACAACATGGGTGTGATATAAATGCATAAAATCCTCTAACTCGCTGGTACAACCTCCACGCTGCATGCTGTATCTGAATGGCTCACACTCGACCTGCGATAGTGATACACTCACTGCCTGTTATCTGCTGCTATTCATATTTTTTTTTGCTGCATCCTGTATCCCAGTCCCTCAGCCTGCACCATGTCCATTTCCCAGTGTTGTAATGCTGCGTCTGGGAGCTTTCTCCACCCCCCAACCCCCCCCCCCCCCCCCCTTCTCTCTCCACACACACACACACGCACCCCGCTTTGGTCTCTCAATACTGCAATCAAGTTCCAATCAATGCTCACAAACAGTACCAAGCAAACCACCCCCCCCCCCCCCCCCCACCACCCCACCACCCCACGCCCCCTACCCCACACACACCCCGCTCCAAATGACAACCAGACCAGGGGGTGGTGGGGAAGGAAACAACATCAGGACCAGCAGCAGAAAAAAATAAGCATCCCCTACCACCAACCAATCCCCCCCCCCCTCTCCCACTTTGGCTTGCAACCCTTACACAGAAGACTTTTATATTAAAAAGGACAATACACCGCTCCTTCCCTGCACTAACTTGGAGGGTGGTGGTGGGAGGGGGTTTAAAAAAGGAATATCTTCCGCCACCCCCTCCCCTTACAAAGTACAACCTGACTCCCGCCCATTTGACTCGTATTTTGGGGCGGAAATCTCTCCGGGTTTTCGGGTTAATCCCGGCTGCAGGTTTGCGATGTGATTTATTTGGGAAGGGCTTCGAAGATGGACAATTGTCACTCCTTTCCAACTGGGGCACTTGGGTATTGAGAAGACCCAGCGACGGGTGCAACTGCCCACCGCCAGAGATCGTGAGAACCCCCCCCGCACCCCCCAACAAACCCCACTCTCCCCACGAAAAAGAACAGACGTGCAAAGCATGACATAAATGCAAGCTGGGCATTGAAGTTCTATTTAAACCGCGCAAGCTTTAAAAACCCTCCCTTTTATTCCACAGCATCCCTGTATGTGTGTGTGTGAGAGAGAGAGAGAGACTGTCACAGCCCTTTAAACAATAAAAAACCCAGGTAGATTTAAGAAGGAACAGAATGAGATGTTAAAATCTGCCAGCACAAAGTCTTTTTCCCTCACCACCACCACCTATTTTTTTTTTTGTTGCAAATTTGACCCCCCCCAGACCCTGGGAATAAGGCAGAGAAATAAACCACCCCCCCCCCCCCCCCCCACACAGCAAGTCACAAACCCATCATCAATAAATAAAATGTTTTAAAATGCCACAGCAAAGACAATGAAGGCTTTATGCGGGAAAAAAAAGAGAAACACATTAGATTCAATGATCTGCCTTCCCTCCTTCTCTGGTAGCTCCACTCGAACCTCCCCTCCCTCCCCTCAGACAAGTGTATTGTCTTGTGTTTGTACATATTTATCCTGTGCAGAGCATCCCCTGGTTAAAAATGATTGCAAACCTGTTTGTCCTTTCCCCAGTGTCTTTTCCAGCCGGTACGGTCCCACATATTGTGTACAACCTGCCTCTTTTGCAGACGTTGTCATTGTCTCGTTTTCACCTCTCCTTTCCTTAGGGTGGAACTGTGCTTTGAGTCTTCTTGGTGAGGAGAAAAATGCATAAGACTCTTTTCTTTCCGTCCCCCAAACCACCCCCCCCCCCCCCAAAAAAAAATGATTATCCCTCAAGCCGCCACCTTTTTTCCCCCCACCCCCCCCCCACCACCACCCCCCACCCTCCCCAAGACCCTGGGTGAGACAACTGATGGAGGTTATCCTAATATCCTGGTACCAGCATCATTCTCCTCTCTCTTTCTCTCTCTACTGCTCCCCCTCTCTGCCAATCCAGCTTCAGTCAGCTCTTTGGGTAATCCTGCAATCTGCTCCTTTTTTTAATTAAGCTTCCATCCGGGAACCCTCAGTGACACCCAGTCCCAGTTTAACCCTCTCCTTCCCTGGCCCCAGCTTGAAGATTACTATATGTGTGGTCGCCAATAAAAGCAGGGGGGAAGTCTTTACGGAGACAAGGTTGAGAGGCTTCAGTCCCTCCACTGTTCTCAGAATCATAAAGTCCTTGCAGTACGGGAAGAGGCCATTCAGCCCATCGAGTCTGCACCGACTACAATCCCACCTAGGCCCTGGCAGTGGGAGGAAACAGGAGCACATGGAGGAAACCCACGCAGACATGGGGAGGACATACAGACTCTGCACAGACAGTGATCCTTTGTGTCCAAAGATGTGCAGGGTAGGTGGATTGGCCATGCTAAATTGGCCCTTAGTGTCCAAAGATGTGCGGGTTAGGTTGAAGAGCCATGATAAATTGCAGTGGTTAGCACTGCTGCCCCACAGTGCCAGGGACGCAGGTTCGATTCCCTGCAATCTGCTCCTTTTTAAAATTAAGCTTCCATCCGGGAACCCTCAATCAAACCCGGCTCCCTGGCGCTGTGAGGCTGCGGTGCTAACCACTGCACTACCATGCCGCCCCCTTCTTTTCTGAAATAAAATTATAGAATCCTTACAGTGCAGAAGGAGGCCACTCAGCCCATCGAATTTGTATCAGTTCTCTCCCGAGTGTCTCAGTCAGGCCCTCTCCCCTGCCCTATCCCCCGAACCCCATACATTTCCCATGGCCAATCCACCTAACCCACACATCCTGGGACACCAAAGGGTAATTTAGCCTGTAACCCTCATTTACTCTGCTAATCCCCCTGACACTAGGGGCAATTTATCATGGCCCTTCAACCTAACCTGCACATCTTTGGACACTAAGGAGCAATTTAGCAAGGCCAATCCACCTACCCTGTACATATTTGGGCACTAAGGGGCAATTTAGCATGGCCAATCCACCTACCCTGCACATATTTGGGCACTAAGGGGCAATTTAGCATGGCCAATCCACCTAATCTACACATCTTTGAACACTAAGGGGCAATTTAGCATGGCCAATCCACCTAACCTGCACATCTTTGGACACTAAGGGGCAATTTAGCATGGCCAATCCACCTAACCTGCACATATTTGGACACTAAGGGGCAATTTAGCATGGCCAATCCACCTAACCTGCACATCTTTGGACACTAAGGGGCAATTTAGCATGGCCAATCCACCTAACCTGCACATATTTGGACACTAAGGGGCAATTTAGCATGGCCAATCCACCTAACCTGCACATCTTTGGACACTAAGGGACTATTTAGCATGGCCAATCCACCTAATCCGCATATCTTTTGACACTAAACAGCAATTTAGCATGGCCAATTCGCCTAACCAACATGTCTTTTCGACTGTGGGAGGAATCCGGAGCACCCGAAGAAAACCCACGCAGACACGGGGAGAACGTGTAGATTCCACACAGACAGTGAACTGAGGCTGGATTTGAACCCAGCTCCCTGGCGCTGTGAGGCTGCGGTGCTAACCCCTCCACCACCGTGCCACCCCTTCTTTTCTGAAATAAAATCATAGAATCCTTACAGTGCAGAAGGAGGCCATTCAACCCATCAACTTTGTACTGGTTCTCTGACAGAGTGTCTCGTCCAGGCCCTCTCCCCTGCCCTATCCCCCTAACCTCACACATTTCCCATGGCCAATCCACCTAACCCACACATCCTGGGATACTAAGGGGTAATTTAGCATGGCCAATCTGTTTTGAAAAAATAAATAAAAACAGAATTGCAGGGTTGTTGTAGGGCAGATGGTGGCCCTTCAGCCCATCGTGCTGCCCTCTCCTGCCAGGACATGGCACTGCCTGGAGTTGCCACTTGTGATTCAATGTATTTACAGAATCTTAGAATCCCTACAGTGCAGAAGGAGGCCATTCAGCCCATCGAGCCTGCACCAACTCTTACCCCGGCATACCATGCAACCCCACACATTTACCCCCAACCTACACATCTTTGGACTGTGGGAGGAAACCGGAGCATCCGGAGGAAACCCACACAGACACGGGGAGAACGTGCAAGACTCCACACAGACAGTGACCCAAGCCGGGAATCGAACCCGAGTCCCTGGCGCTGTGAGGCCGCAGTGCTAACCACTGTGTCAACGTGGATGATGGTTCTCTGTCAGACAAACAATCTTTTTCCCGTCCATTTTCAACATTTTTATATCTGGTAAAGAGAAATGTTTAATTTTCTAAAATCCTTTTTGATGATCCGATGGTTTTTTTCTCCAGGGTCACACATCTGGGAGATTGACCTTGAATTCCTGGAGACTTCAGGCCAATCCTGGAGGAGTTGGCAACGCTACTGCACCCGGCTTCTGAAGGAGTAATGTTGCCATTTAGCCATTGTCTACCCACACCCTCTAAAATAACCAAAAGGTGATTCAAACACCTAATACAACTTTTACAGATGCACCACAGAAAGCATTCTTTCTAGTTGTATCACAGCTTGGTATGGCTCCTGCTCTGCCCAAGACCACACGAAACTACAAAAGGTTGTGAATGTAGCCCAATCCATCACGCAAACCAGCCTCCCATCCATTGACTCTGTCTACACTTCCCTCGGCAAAGCAGCCAACATAATTAAGGACCCCATGCACCCCGGACATTCTCTCTTCCACCTTCTTCCGTCGGGAAAAAGATACAAAAGTCTGAGGTCATGTACCAATCAACTCAAGAACAGCTCCTTCCCTGCTGCTGTCAGACTTTTGAATGGACCTACCTTCTATTAAGTTGATCTTTCTCTACACCCTAGCGATGACTGTAACACTACATTCTGCACCCTCGACTTTCCTTCTCTATGAACGGTATGCTTTGTCTGTATAGCGCGCAAGAAACAATACTTTTCACTGTATGTTAATACATGTGACAATAATAAATCAGATCAAAAAAATTCAGTTCCAAACTATCGGACACAGTCCCTTAAACGAGTTCATTGTTACTTTGAATTCTTAATATTTGAGTTTGTGTTTGTATTTATGTAAAAAAAAGTTTATTTATTCGTCACAAGTAGGCTTACATTAACACTGCAATGAAGTTACTGTGAAAATCCCCCAGTCGCCACACTCCGGCGCCTGTTCGGGTACACAGAGGGAGAATTTAGCACGGCCAATGCACCCTAACCAGCACGTCTTTCAAACTGTGGGAGGAAACCGGAGCACCCGGAGGAACTCCTGCAATGAGTTAAGGTGGTGCTGGTAACAATGTGAGTATATTGCGTACAATACTGGTCTAAGCACGCGATATTGTGGTTCAGGTGTTTGTACTCTTGCTATTGAGTTGGAACATCATATATGTAGGTCCTACTTCATGGGGTGGCACGGTAGCAGTGATTAGCACTGCTGCCTCACAGTGCCAGGGACCCGGGTTCGATTCCCGGCTTGGGTCACTGTCTGTGCGGAGTCTGCATGTTCTCCCCGTGTCTGCGTGGGTTTCCTCTGGGTGCTCCGGTTTCCTCCCACAGTCCGAAAGATGGGCTGGTTAGATGGATCGGCCGTACCAAATTCTCCCTCTGTGTACCCGAACAGGCGGCGGTGTGTGGCGACTAGGAGATTTTCACAGTAACTTCATTACGGTGTTAATATAAGCTGACTTGCGACATTAATAAATAAACTTTAAAACTAAACCTGACACTCCAGCGCAGTGCAAGGGGAGTGCTGCAGTGCCAGCAGCTCCATATCTTAGAACTCCCTCCCTAACAGCACTTTGGGTGCATATCCACATGGACTGCAGCGGTTCCAGGGGGTGGCTCACCACCTCCTTCAGGGCGATTGGGATGGACAATAATTTCTGGCCTTGCCAGTGACGTCCACATCCCATGAATGAATATTAGAAAGAGCGCCACCCCCTGGGAGGTGTTACTCCAAGGCTCCGTCGTTCTCCCTCATCGCGGGGGCGGCACGGTGGCACTGTGGTTAGCACTGCTGCCTCGCAGCGCCAGGGACCCGGGTTCGATTCCCGGCTTGGGTCACTGTCTGTGTGGAGTTTGCACGTTCTCCCCGTGTCTGCTTGGGTTTCCTCCGGGTGCTCCGGTTTCCTCCCACAGTCCAACGATCTGCAGGTTAGGTGGATTGGCCATGCTAAATTGCCCCTTAGTGTCAGGGGGATTAGCAGGGTAAATGTATGGGAGTTACAGGGATAGGGCCTGGGTGGGATTGTGGTCAGTGCAGATTCGATGGTCTGAATGGCCTCCTTCTGCACTGTAGGGATTCTATGATTCTATGATCTCAGTGAATAAGATCCCATGACAGTAATTTGAAGAGGAACATGGAAGTTCTCCTCAGTTTCCTGGCCAGAAGTCATTTTCCCAGCGATACGGTAAATAGATCCTCGCACTGCTGATTGTGGGATCTCGCTGTGTGCAAATTGACTGCTGAGTTTCCTGCTTTGCAACAATTATAACACTTCTACACAAGTACTTCATCAGCTGTGAAGCATTTTGGGATATGAAGGGGGATATATAAATGCAAGTTCTTTTTTTTAGCCGTCTGTTGGGGCGGCATGGTGGCACAGTGGTTAGCGCTGCTGCCTCACAGCGCCAAGGACCTGGGTTCGATTCCCGGCTTGGGTCACTGTCTGTGCGGAATCTGCACCTTTTCCCTGTGTCTGCATGAGTTTCCTCCGGGTGCTCCGGTTTCCTCCCACAGTCCGAAAGACGTGCTGGTTAGGTGCATTGGCCGTGCTAAATTCTCCCTGTGTACCCGAACAGGAATGTGGCGACTAGGGGATTTTCGCTGTAACTTCATTGCAGTGTTAATGTCAGCCTACTTGTGACACTAACAAGTTAGCCTAAAAAACTTGCTGAGCTCAGTATCATAGTTCACTGTTCCAGTACAACTATAACACTGGCATCTACCAACAACGTACAAAATTGCCCAGGTATGTCCTGTCCTCAAAAAGCAGGACAAATCCAACCTGGCCAATTACCGCCCAATCAGTCTACTCTCGATCATCAGTAAAGTGATGGAAGGGGTCATCGACAGCGCTATCAAGCAGCACTTACTCAGCAATAACCTGCTCAGTGACGCTCAGTTTGGGTTCTGCCAGGGTCACTCAGCTCCGGACCTCATTACAGCCTTGGTTCAAACACGGACAAAAGAGACAAACTCCAGAGGTGAGGTGAGAGTGACTACCCCTGACATCGAGGCAGCATTTGACTGAGTGTGGCATCAAGGAGTCCTATAGAGTCAATGGAATCAGGGGGAAAACCCCTCCACTGGTTGGAGTTATTCCTGGCACAAAGGGAGATGGTTGTGCTACTTGGAGGTCAATCATCTCAGCTCCAAGACATCACTGCATGGTTCCTCAGGGGAGTGTCCTAGATCCAACCATCTTCAGCTGCTTCATCAATGACCTTCCTTCCATCATAAGGTCAGAAGTGGGGATGTTCGCCGATGATTGCACAAAGTTCAACATCATTCATGACTCCTCAGGTATTGAGGCAGGCCATGTCCAAACGCAGCAAGACCTGGACAATATCCAGACTTGGGCTGACAAGTGACATTCGCGCCACACAAGTGCCAGGCAGTGACCATCTCCAACAAGAGAGGATCTAACCATTGCATCTTGACATTTAATGGCACTACCATCACTGAATCCCCCAATACCAATAACATGGACATATAATGAGATTCAAATACCTAATGCAACTTTTACAGATGCACCATAGAAAGCATTCTCTCTGGTTGTATAACAGCTTGATATGGCTCCTGCTCTGCCTAAGACCGCAAGGAACTACAAAAGGTCGTGAATGTAGCCCAATCCATCAGGCAAACCAGCCTCCCATCCATTGACTCTGTCTACACTTCCCGCTGCCTCGGAAAAGCAGCCAGCATAATGCTAATACTGATGCCCCACCAACGCCTTGATTTTCTCAGAAGACTAAAGAAATTTGGCATGTCCGCTACGACTCTCACCAACTTTTACAGATGCACCATAGGAAGCATTCTTTCTGGTTGTATCACAGCTTGGTATGACTCCTGCTCCGCCCAAGACCGCAAGGAACTCCAAAGGATCGTGAACAAAGCTCAGTCCATCACGCAAACCAGCCTCCCATCCATTGACTCTGTCTACACTTCCCGCTGCCTCGGCAAAGCAGCCAGCATAATTAAGGATCCCCACGCACCCCGGACATTCTCTCTTCCACCTTCTTCCGTCAGGAAAAAAAATGCAAAAGTCTGAGGTCACGTACCGACCGACTCAAGGACAGCTTCTTCCCTGCTGCCATCAGACTTTTGAATGGACCTACCTTGCATCAAGTTGATCTTTCTCTACACCCTAGCTTTGACTGTAACACTACATTCTGCACTCTCTCCTTTCCTTCTCTATGTACGGTATGCTTTGTCTGTATAGCGCGCAAGAAACAATACTTTTCACTGTATCCCAATACATGTGACAATAATAAATCAAATCAAATTAAAAAATACTAAAGCCACTGTTTGTTTTTATATGCATGTTCCTTCAGTCTGGGGTGTTTAAGAACTGTATTACATTATGTGGGCTGATATCGTTCTCTCGCTCTTGGCTGACTTTACACGTGTGACCTGTGTGGCATGGTGGCACAGTGGTTAGCCCGGGTTCAATTCCAGCCTCGGGTGACTGTCTGCGTGGAGTTTGCCACACAGACATCTCAATGAACGGTATGCTCTGTCTGTATAGCGCGCAAGAAACAATACTTTTCAATGTATGCTAATACATGTGACAATAATAAAGCAAATCAAATCAAAAAGTGACTGTAACACTATATCCTGCACCCTCACCTTTCCTTCTCCCCTGTGTACTCTACAAATGGGAATTCTCCCCGTGTCTGCGTGGGTTTCCTCCGGTTTCCTCCCACAGTCCAAAGATGTGCAGGTTCGGTGGATCGGCCGTGCTAAATTGCCCCTTAGTGTCAGGGTCAATACGTGGGGTTACGGGGATAGGGCCTGGGTGGGATTGTGGTCGGTTCAGTCTCGATGGGCTGAATGGCCTGTTTCTGCGCTGTAGGGACTCTATGATTGTAACTGGGTGTGGAGCCTGATTGAAGATGTCGGGCTGCACAAACAGCCCGTGCCTTTTGGGTGGATGTTTTGGCTAAAGCAGCAGCATCTCGTGGCTTTTGGTGCAGCCAAGCCTCGTTTCACAGGGCAGTGCTTCACAACCATGGCTTTGTGTTCACGGGCTGTGTACGTGAATTACAGAGAGCATGATGAGCTTGGGAGGTGGTGGGGAGGGCTGGGGAGAGGAGCACATCCGGTTAAATTGGGAGTGGAGGGGAGGGAGCAGGAGAAGCTTTATCCGCACTGGGGTTTTTACCAGGCTGTGGATTGCACTGGTGAATTTAGTGAGTTTTTTCATTCTTTTACAGGGCGTGGGTGTCGCTGGCTTGGCCAGCATCAATTGCCCATCCTTAATTGCCCCTTGAGGAGGTGGTGGTGAGCTGCCATCTTGAACTGCAGTCCATGTGATGTAGGTACACCCACTGTGCTGTTAGGGAGAGCATTCTAGGATTTTGACCCAGCGACTGTGAAGGAACGGCCGATATATTTCCAAGTCAGGGTGGTGAGTGGCTTGGAGGGGAACTTGCAGGTGGTGGTGTTCCCCATGTATCTGCCGCCCTTGTCCTTCTAGTTGGTAGAGGTCATGGGTTGGGAAGGTGCTGTCTAAGGATCTTTGGTGAGTTGCTGCAGTGCATCTTGTAGATAGTACACACTGCTGCTACTGAGCGTCGGTGGTGGAGGGAGTGGATGTTTGTAGATGTGGTGCCAATCAAGCGGGGTTGCTTTATCCTGGATGGTGTCGAGCTTCTTGAGTGTTGTTGGAACTGCACCCATCCAGGCAAGTGGGGAGTATTCCATCACACTCCTGATTTGTGCCTTGTAGATGGGGGACAGGCTTTGGGGAGTCAGGAGGTGAGTTACTCGCTGCAGTATTCCCAGCCTCTGACCTGCTCTGGTAGTCCGTGTATTTATATGGCTGGGTCCAGTTCAGTTTCTGGTCAATGGTAACCCTCCAGAATGTTGAAAACTGAGACAACAAACATTGAGGAACAGATTAGATAGGGGTTGATGGAATAAAGGAATACAAGGAATTGGGGACTACGTGGACACAGAAGACAAAGCATACCATTCATAAAGTGCACAGGGGAGAAGGAAAGGAGAGGCTGCAGAATGTAGTGTTACAGTCATAGCTAGGGTGTAGAGAAAGATCAACTTAATATAAGGTAGGTCCATTCAAAAGTCTGATGGCAGCAGGGAAGAAGCTGTTCTTGAGTCGGTTGATACGTGATTTTAGACTTTTGTATCTTTTTCCCGACGGGGTGTGTGGGGTCCTTAATTATGCTAGCTGTTTTTCCGAGACTTCGGGAAGTGTAGACAGAGTCAATGGATGGGAGGCTGGTTTGCGTGATGGATTGGGCTTCATTCACGACCCTTTGTAGTTCCTTGTGGTCTTGGGCAGAGCAGGAGCCATACCAAGCTGTGATACAACCAGAAAGAATGCTTTCTATGGTGCATCTGTAAAAGTTGGTGAGAATCGTAGCGGACATGCCAAATTTCCTTTGCCTCCTGAGAAAGTAGCAGCGTTGGTGGCTTTCTTAACTATAGTGTCGGCATGGGGGGACCAGGACAGGTTGTTGGTGATCTGGACACCTAGAAATTTGAAGCTTTCGACCATTTCTACTTCATCCCCTTTGATGTAGACAGGGGCAGGTTCTCCACTGCGCTTCCTGAAGTCAATAACAATCTCCTTCGTTTTAGTGACATTGAGGGAGAGATTATTGTGTAGCCATGTTGTGCTTTCTGTGTAACTCGATACACATTCCATGTTCTGGTGAACTTACAAATATCTCAAGTTGCTAATGCTAATTGATCCTGGGTTCACAGTCTGACAAGAAGGAAGAACTGCTGTTAAACCAAAACTCTGGGATAACAAAAAGACAGCCCAATGCGTAGGGAATATAAACAGCTGCTTGGGATGCGAGGACGAGTCTGTTGGGTTTTAGGGACCTCACGTGGGGCCTTGGCCAGAGGTTAGACGTCAGTTAGCACGTAGGAGAGGGACCTTGCTGTGAACTGAACCGATCTAGGAGCTTTTTGAAGAGGGGCGACAAGATTAAGGTCCTAGACAAGCATGGTGTTTGTGAAATAAAGGGGCTTGAGGGTCGCGAGCTTCCTGAAGAGGTTTGACCCACACCCCCAGTGTCTTTAAAATATGATTGGGAAGGCAAAGAGCCAGATGTGGCTAAAAGGAGCTTCCTACCGACTCTCTACTGGGGGCGGGGGGAGGGAGCGGGGGGGGCGGAGGGAGAGGGGGGGCAGTCCCAGACCAGGTTCAGGCTGAGAGTCACTCCCGAAGACAGGGCAGGCAGGGAGTGATAGAATGGATGTTTCTTTCCCAATCGAGATCAGTAAGAGAAACCTAGAAACATCTGGTCAAGTCGAAGGTGACTCATTGTGGCTTCAACGATGAAACATAGAAACTAGAAGCAGGAGGAGGCCATTCGGCCCTTCGAGCCTGCTCCTCCATTCATTATCATGGCTGATCATTAAATTCAATATCCTGATCCCTCCCCCTTCCCCCCATATCCCTTGATCCCTTTAGCCCCAAGAGCTATATCTAGTTTCTTCTTGAAATCACACAAGGTTTTGGCCTCAACTACATTCTGTGGGAGTGAATTCCACACATTCACCACTCTCTGGTTGAAGAAGTTTCTCCTCACCTCAGTTCTAAAAGGTTTACCCCTTATCCTCAAACTCTGACCCCTAGTTCTGGACTCTCCCACCCACAGTGGTTAGCACTGCTGCCTCACAGCGCCAGGGACCCGGGTTCGATTCCCGGCTTGGGTCACTGTCTGTGTGGAGTTTGCACATTCTCCCCGTGTCTGCATGGGTTTCCTCCGGGTGCTCCGGTTTCCTCCCACAGTCCAAATGACGTGCTGGCTAGGTGCTAATTTCTCCCTCAGTGTACCCGAACAGGTGCCTGAGTGTGGCGACTAGGTGATTTTCACAGTAACTTCATTGCAGTGTTAATGTAAATCTACTTGTGGCACTAATAAATAAACTATAAACTTTTAAACATCGAGAACATTCTTTCTGAATCTACCCTGTCTAACCCTGTTAGAATTTTATAAGTTTCTATGAGATCCTCTCTCACTCTTCCAAACTCCAGTGAATATAATCCTAACCGACTTAGTCTCTCCGCATATGACAGGCCCTCCATCCCAGGAATCAGCCTGGTAAACCTTCACTGAACTCCCTCTATAGCAAGGACATCCTTCCTCAGATAAGGGCACCAAAACGGCAGGCAATACTCCCTGGCTGGTACCACAGGCGAAACGGTTTATTATCAATATACGCCCCGCCACCACGGTCAGAGAGGCCGGAGAATTTGGCGCTCAGCCAAATCTCTGTTCGCTGCAGCGGGACTGGAGAATCCTGTCCAACATTTATACAAGATAAGGGCCTGATGGAACGAACACACCAAGTCCACTCTCCTCCTCTCCCCGCGACCAACTGAAGTTCCTCCCAGTCTCAGGAGCACACGCCCTCGCTCCTGATTGGTTCAACTTCCCGCGCGCCTTCTCCCCGATCGCACGGGCTCGCGAAGGATCGTCCCCTTAAAGGGGCCGCGTTACCACAAAAGAGTGAAAGACTTGAAAGACCCACTGTTTAGAAAACGTTGCCAAAGTGATCCTCTCTCGCCTTCTTAAAGTTAAATTTAAAGTTTTAAAGTTAAAGTTTTAAAGTTTTAAAGTTAAAGTTTTAAAGTTTTAAAGTTAAAGTTTTAAAGTTAAAGTTTTAAAGTTAAAGTTAAGGTTAAAGATTAAAAGTTAAAAGTTAGAAGTTAAAGTTTATTTATTAGTGTCACAAGTAAGTCTTACATTAACACTGCAATGAAGTTACTGTGAAAATCCCCTAGTCGCCACACTCCGGCGCCTGTTCGGTTACACTGAGGGAGAATTTAGCATGGCAAATCCACCTAACCTGCACAACTTTGGACACTAAGGGGCAATTTTGCATGGTCAATCCACCTAACCCACACATCTTTGGACACTAAGGGGCAATTTTGCATGGCCAATCCACCTAACTAGCACATCTTTGGACACTAAGGGTCAATTTAAAGTTTATTTCTTTATTAGTGTCACAAGTAGGCTTACATTAACACTGCAATGAAGTTACTGTGAAATTCCCCTAGTCGCCACACTCCGACACCTGTTCGGGTCACTGCACCCTAACCAGCATGCCTTTCAGACTGTGGGAGGAAACCGAAGCACCTGGAGGGAAACCCACGCAGACACGGGGAGAACGTGCAGACTCCACACAGACAGTGACCCCAAGCCGGGAATCGAACCCAGATCCCTGGCGCAGTGAGGCAGCAGTGCTAACCACTCTGCCGCCCCTTTACCACGATTTTTTAAAAAAGAACACGCAGAAATAAAAAAGAGTGGGATCATCTCTGAATCCAAGTATCACAGCAGTCAAATGTGACATAAATGGTAAATGAAGAAGTGGGTAAATGCCCTCCCCAGCCCCGGGGGTGTGGGCTGCGTTATCGAGTACAGGCGAGTGGACAATTATATCCAATCTTTCTCAACTGCATTGCTGGGTTGATCGATAAAAACATAAGGGGCAGCATTTTTCTACTCCTGTCTCTGCCCACAGCACATCAGTCGCCACTCATCTTCCGAATGGAGAGCTAATCGCTGTGGCTAGTCAAGAAATCATCGCTTTTGACATTCAGCAGCTCTGCTGAGGAGCCAGGTTGAGACCGAAGGCAATTCTTCAAACGTTGCCAGAGGATTAACAGCTGCTTACCGCCACCACCTGACTGGGGAGCCACACATTGATTTCAATGGCACATCAGAGCAGCCCCGAAGACAGAACATCACTGCAGAGAGTGGTATGAATATCGAAAACTGTTGGTATCGTGGGGATCACTCCATTTCTGAGAATATAAATAAAGGGCTAACTCAGAAAATATGGGTTAGTCTGTCTTGACAGGGATTACAGAGGATAGCATGACTCGAATAAAATGAAGGCATACAAAGAATGGAATGCTCTGGGGGAAAAAAATTACTTACCACCACATAAGTAATATAATTATGGGTGTAATTGTATTCTAGTAAAGACCTATTGGGTGAACAAGGTAGGAAATCCATTGTATTGAGGAATGTGATTGGATCTGTACAGATTTGAATATACTCGTCTGATCTGTATAAAAGACAGCTGTAACAAGATAACTGAGAGCAGATCCTTCTGACCATTCCCAATGGCCATTGTAAATGCAAAATAAAGTAATATTGCGTGGATTTGCCGCGATGTAGGTTGTTCTTTAAAAATTTTCTTTAGCGTTTCCAAGCCATTGTAATGAGTGCGTTAAAAAAAAAGAAAAATAATTTTTTCCCCCATAATTCATGGGACATGGGTATCACTGGCTGGGCCAGCATCTATTGCCCATCCCTAGTTGCTCTTGCTCAGAGGGCATTTGAGAGTCAACTACGTTGCTGTGGCCTAGTGGTATTCCCGCTAGACTATTCGTCCAGAACCTCAACTAATGTTCTGGGGACCCGGGTTCGAATCCCGCCACGGCAGATGGTGGAATTTGAATTCAATAAAAAATATCTGAAATTAAGAATCTATTGATGACCATGAAACCATTGCCGATTGTCGGAAAAACCCATCTGGTTCAACTAATGTCCCTTTCGGGAAGGAAATCTGCCGTCCTTACCCGGTCTGGCCTACACGTGACTCCAGAGCCACAGCAATGTGGTTGACTCTCAACTGCCCTCGGGCAACTAGGGATGGGCAATAAATGCTGTCCCAGCCAGCGACGCCCATGTCCCACAAATGAATTTTAAGAAACCAAGAATTGAATTTAAGTTCCACCAGAGGCCATAGTGGGATCAGTGAGATTGAAAGCTACCCTCCTCCCAAGAGTATTAGCCTGGGCATCTAGATTCTTCATCCACGACCTCACCACCACATCACTGCCTCCTGGCTCACAGTAAGGTTTGAAAAACTGAGTTTGGATAGCTTCCTTTCCATCAGATGGGATTAGGAATGCTCAGTGTGTAAGGAAAGGTACCATTACAGGCTGAAGACGAGTTTAAGTGTGGTCATTTTTATAATATCATAGAATCCTTACAGTGCAGCGGGAGGCCATTCGGCCCATCGAGTCTGCACTCAATCTCTGATGTGGAGATGCCGGCGTTGGACTGGGGTGGGCACAGTAAGTAGTCTCACAATACCATGTTAAAGTCCAACAGGTTTATTCGGTAGCACGAGTGTTTTGGAGCGCTGCCCCTTCATCAGGTGAATCACCCACCTTGTTCCCTGATAGAGTATCCAGGCCCTCTCCCCCACCCTATCCCCGCAACCCCTCATATTTACCATGGCTAATCCATTTAACCTATCCATTTAACCTCCTCAAAACACATTTTTGGACACTAAGGGGTATTGACTCTGTCTACACTTCCTGTTGTTTCAGAAAAGCAGCCAGCATAATTAAGGACCCCACGCACCCCGGACATTCTCTCTTCCATCTTCTTCCCGTTGGGAAAAAGATACAAAAGTCCGAGTTCACGTACCAACCGACTCAAGAACAGCTTCTTCCCTGCTGCCATCAGACTTTTGAATGGACCTACCTTGCATTAAGTTGATCTTTCTCTACACCCTAGCTATGACAGTAACACTACATTCTGCACTCTCTCCTTTCCTTCTCTATGAACGGTATGCTTTGTCTGTATAGCGCGCAAGAAACAATACTTTTCACTGTATACTAATACATGTGACAATAATAAATCAAATCAAATCAATTTAGCATGGCCAATCCACCTAACCCGCACATCTTTGGACTGTGGGAGGAAACCAGAGCACCCGGAGGAAACCCACGCAGACATGGGGAGAATGTGCAGACTCCGCACAGACAGCAACCTGAGGTGGGAATTGAACCCGGGTCCCTGGTGCTGTGCCGCCCCATTACATGGAATATCTGGTAGAGAAACAGGCTGTTCAGTGCAGCCAGTCCCTGCCAGTGTTTAAGCTCCACTTGAGCCTTGGCTATATCTATCACAACCCTTTAGTCCCCTCTCCCTCAGAGGCTAACTTCCACTTCAATGCAACAATACCATTCACTTCAACCACTCCCAGTGGGAGCGACTGACTCATTCTCACTCTCTGGGTGAACAAGTTTCTTCTGGATTCCTGATTAGATTTCTTGGTGACTATCGATGGGGCGGCACGGTAGCACAGTGGTTAGCACTGCTGCCTCAACAGCGCCGGGGACCCGGGTTCGATTCCCGGCTTGGGTCACTGTCTGTGTGGAGTCTGCACGTTCTCCCCGTGTCTGCGTGGGTTTCCTCCGGTTTCCTCCCACAGTCCAAAAGACATGCTGATTAGGTGGATTGGCCACGCTAAATTCTCCCTCAGTGGACCTGAACAGGTGCTAGAGTGTGGTGACTGGGGGATTTTCACAGTGACTTCATTGCAGTGTTAATGTAAGCCTACTTGTCATACTAATAAATAAACTTTACTTTTTACTTTGCTTTTGAGGGGGTTATTCTCTTTTTTAGCGCAGTGGGCTGGGAGATTTCAGCGGCGCAGGATTAGTGTGATCCATGGTAGGTGTCCAGCCCCAAGCGCGTCTCCCAGCGCCGGGTTTTCAGCACCGTCAGCTCTGTGCCAGAAGGAGGCGCAGAGCACTGCATTAGATAGGCAGCCCTCCATTTCCATCTAATTTAAATTTTAAATTAAAGTCTCCAGGCCCGCCAGCCTGCCCCCGCCCCCCCCCCCCCTCCCGCCACCCCAACCCCAGGAGTATTTCACTCCAGTGGGGATTGCTATGGCTCCCCAGCTAGCTAGCGGCCCGAACCCATTGGAGTGAAAGGGGGGCAATTGAAGCCCCCAGAGGGTCGGGCAGTGGGGAGGGGTTGCTTCCTGGGCATTGGCACCTTGGCATTGCCAGCCTGGGCCCTCTGGCACTATCCAAGGGGCAAAGTGGTAATGCCCAGGGGGCATCTTGGCAATGCCCACCAGGCATGGGGCAGTGCCAAGGGCGCAGGGCCTATTGGGGTGGGGCCTGAAGGAGTGCTGGGCCTCCAGGGGCAATCTGTGGGGGTGGAGGGGGTCCCGCTTCCAATCTGCAGTCGGGATCATTGGGGGAGGGCAGGAGGCCAGCGATCGGGGCTGGCCATTGGGGAGGGGGAGAGGGGAATAGCTTGCTGGGGGGACGGGTCGGGGCTGCAGGTGAGGGGGTGTCGGCACTCTGGGGGTGGGTCGAGGCTGGGCCCAGGCATGCTTGGGGAACCAGCGATCGGGCCATGGAGGGTTGGAGGACCAGCCATGTGGGGGTCGTGGGGCTGGCCAGCGATCGGGAGGCCGGCAGTGCAGGGCCACTGTGAATGCGCCCATCTCGGCATTGACAGATCACAGTGGCTCGCTCAGCGCTGTGCTGCCGCTCTCTCCCGTGGGAACAGAGCCCAGCCACAAATTTTCAACGTGAATCTCACCAGGGCACTCAGCAAAGCAGGGTGCGCGGGAGATTCTTCTCTCAACTCTCACTCAAAAATAAACAGCGTGATTTACTCCAGTTCTCACACAAATTCAACACTTTTTTGGGAGAATCCCGCCCCCTAATTTACAGGACAGGGAGCAGACCATTCAGCCCAGCTGGTCTCTGCTTCACAGAAGCCTCCTCCTAGTCTATTTCATCTAACTGCATCTTCCTCCTCCCCCTCTAACCTCAGGGGGTGTTGGTGACCATGGACTTCCATTGGATTGATCCATGGTGATGCTTGGCAAAGTACCGTAGGGGCTTGCTGTAACCATCTGCACCAGGCATCTCTCCCACTCTCACCGCCTGTCCTCTGGCTTTTTGGGGGGATTTACAGGCTGGATAATCGACCTGTTTCGCCACGTTATGATTGCACCTTCCATGGCCATCAAGTCCTGAATTGGGACTTGAACCCAGAGATAGTAACACACCCACTGCGCCACAAGACTCCCTAACCCCAGCAACATGTCCTATTCCTTTATCCATCTTTCACCATCTAACTAGCCCTGAAAAACATCTCTGTTTTTCATCGCGACTATCTTTCATTTTAATTAGTTGATGGAATCTGTGCCCAACCCTAATTACATAGAAACATAGAAGATAGGAGCAGGAGGAGGCCATTCGGCCCTTCGAGCCTGCTCCGCCGTTCATTACGATCACGGCTGATCATCCAACTCAATAGCCTAATCCTGCTTTCTCCCCATAATCTTTTATCCCATTCGCCCCAAATCCCAAATCCAGCCGCCTCTTGAATATATTCAATGTTTTGGCATCAACTACTTCCTGTGGTAATGAATTCCACAGGCTCACCACTCTTTGGGTGAAGAAATATCTCCTCACCTTCATCCTAAATGGTCTACCCTGAATCCTCAGACTGTGACCCCTGGTTCTGGACTCCCCCACCATCAGGAACATCCTCCCTGCATCTACCCTGTCTAGTCCTGTTAGAATTTTATAAGTCTCTATGAGATCCCCTCTCATTCGTCTGACCTCCAGCGAAAATAACCCTAACCTAGTCAATCTCTCCTCATACATCAGTCCCGCCATCCCCGGAATCAGTCTGGTTTGATTGCCCATGTGAAGGTGATGGTGAGCCGCTGTCTTGAAATGCCGCAATCCGGATGATGTAGGTACACCCACAGTGCTGGTAGGGAGGGGGTTCCAGGACTTTGACCCAGCGACAGTGAAGGAACGGCCAATGTGGTTCCAAGTCAGAATGGTGAGTGACTTGGAGGGGAAACTTGCAGGTGTTCACATTCTGACCCTTGTGGTAGCAAGTTCCACATTCTAGTCACTCTCTGGGTGAGGACATTTCTCCTGAAAATCCTTATTGGATTTGTTAGTGACTATCTTCAAATAGATTTGGAAAGAACGTTCCCAATTGTGGGAGAACCAGAGGTCATAGCTTGAAGATAAGACCTTTTAGGACTGAGGTGAGGAGAAATTTCTTCACCCAGAGGGTGGTGAATGTGTGGAATTCACTACCACAGAAAGTAGTTGAGGCCAAGAAGGAATTAGATATAACTCTTGGGGTTAAAGGAATCAAGAGATATGGAGAGGAAGGGGGGGGGGATCAGGATATTCAATTTGATGGTCAGCCATGATCAAAATGAATGGCAGAGCAGGCTCGAAGGTCAAATGGCCTACTCCTGCTTCTCGTTTCTATGTTTAAGTCACAACTGTGCTTATCAGATGAGATGTTAAGCCAAGGCTTTGTCCATCTGTTCTCTCAGGCAGATGCAGGACATCACATGGCCACTATCTCAAAGAAAATCTGGAATGTTCTCCCCCAGTGTCTTTATCAATCCCAACAAATGATCTGCTCGTTGCCCCTTTGCTGTTTGTGGGAGCTTGCTGTGCACAAATTGACCACACTCCGAAAATACTTCATTGGGCGTAAAGCGCTTTTGAGACATCGCGAGATCATGAAAGGCGCTATATAAATGCAAGTCCCTTTTCTTTTAAACAAAAAGGTCAGTCGCGAGGTTGCAGACATTGTGGCTCCAGTAATTTCTGGCAGAGCGAGTTTGTACGGACATCCTAAATGACCTTTATTTTCTGTGTCTTTCAGATCAGATGTCAAGCCAAGGCTTTGTCCACCTGCTCTCTCAGGCGGATGCAGGACATCGCTTGGCCACTATCTCAAAGAAAATCGAGAATGTTCGCCCCCAGTGTCTTTATCAATCCAAAACAAATGATCTGCTCGTTACCACGTTGCTGTTTGTGGGAGCTTGCTGTGCACCCCACACTCCGAAAGTACTTCATTGGCCATAAAGCATGCTCTCTGAATAAATAAGTTTCTCCTGAAAAACCTTACAGGATTTATTTGTGACTATCTTATATTTATGACCTCTGGACTGACATCTCCCAACTGGGCACTTTACAGCCTTCTAGACTGAACATTAAGTTCAACAACTTCAGAGCACGAACTCTTTCTCCACCTTCACCCCATGTCCATTTATTTTATTCCATTTCATTTCATCTCTGTACTCGGGAGTTTAGAAGGATGAGGGGGGGATCTTATTGAAACTTACAGGATACTGCGAGGCCTGGATAGAGTGGACGTGGAGAGGATGTTTCCACTAGTAGGAAAAACTAGAACCAGAGGGCACAACCTCAGGCAAAAGGTACGATCCTTTAAAACAGAGATGAGGAGGAATTTCTTCAGCCAGAGAGTGGTGAATCTGTGGGAACGCTTTGTCGCAGAAGGCTGTGGAGGCCAGGTCATTGAGTGTCTTTAAGACAGAGATAGATAGGTTCTTGATTAATAAGGGGATCAGGAGTTATGGGGAAAAGGCAGGAGAATGGGGATGAGAAAAATACCAGCCATGATTGAATGGCGGAGCAGACTCGATGGGCCGAGTGCCTTATGGTCATCTCATTCATCTATTTTAACATCCTTCTTTTTCGCTTTTATTTACCCACTTCTCCATTCCAGCTCACCTTCTTTCCACACCCCCGCCCCCCACCTCAGTGCAACTGCCACATTTCTCTATCTGTATCTCTGTTCTGCCATTCTCACATTCTGCCCACTTAATGGACACTCTTAGCTTCTCAGCCTTCTGTATCCTCATTTACATTCCCTTTGTCTAATACCAACCCCACCCACAACCACCCCCCCCCCCCCCCACCCCACACTCCAACAGTATAAATCTTTTCTGATTTTCTTTGCTCTTAGCTCCGACGAAGGGTCATCCAGACTCGAAACGTTGGCTCTATTCTCTCCCCACAGATGCTGTAAGACCTGCTGAGATTTTCCAGCATTTCCTGTTTCTGTTTCAGATTCCAGCATCCCGCAGTACTTTGCTCTGATGTTTATGCCCACTAGTTTTGGGCTGCCCCACGCGCACAGACATCACCAAACCCCCTTCATAATTTTAAAGCCCTTTATTAAGTCATCCCCTGGCCTACCCTTAGCTGGAGATCAGAGTTCCAGCTTGTTGAGTCTTTCCTGATGGTTAAAACCACTCAGTTCTGACCTAGATTTGAGCCATTAGCTTTATGCATTTTGTACAATTGTACCTACCCTGGGATTACAGATGGATCTTCTGCAAGTCCTTTACTCAATGACTTGATCTATTTAGAGGTTTCCGGATGTGATTCCACCTCGATAAAAGGAGGTGCAGCGGCCCCAATCAGTCCATATCCTTCCACATTAGCAAATAGTGCCAATCGCATTTCTTTTCAACTCCTTTTCTTACGTTCAACCGTTCAAATCCAACTTTCAATGTCGATGCATTTCCTGTCTTGAGTGCTAATCCCAGAAATGGATTTGATTTATTATTGTCACATGCATTGGGATAGTGAAAAGTATTGTTTCTTGCGTGCTATCCAGACAAAACATACCATTCATAGAGTACATAGGGGGAAAAGGAAAGGAGAGGATGCAGAATGTAGTGTTACAGTCATAGCTCGGGTGTAGAGAAAGATCAATTTAATATAAGGTAGGTCCATTCAAAAATCTGACAGCAGCAGGGAAGAAGCTGTTCCTGAGACGGTTGGTACGTGACCTCAGACTTTTGTATCTTTTTCCCGACAGAAGAAGGTGGAAGAGAGAATGTCCGGGGTACGTGGGGTTCTTAATTATGCTGGCTGCTTTCCCGAGGCAGCGGGAAGTGTAGACAGAGTCAATGGATGGGAGGCTGGTTTGCGTGATGGACTGGGTTTCGTTCACAACCCTTTGTAGTTTCTTGTGGTCTTGGTCAGAGCAGGAGCCAGACCAAGCTGTGATACATCTGGAAAGGATGCATCTGTAAAAACTGGTGAGAGTCGTAGCAGACGTGCCGAATTTCCTTAGCCTCCTGAGAAAGTAGAGGCATTGGTGGGCTTTCTTAACTATAGCATTGGCGTGGAGGGACCAGGACACGTTGCTGGTGATCTGGACACCTAGGAACTTGAAGCTTTCAACCCTTTCCACTTCATCCCCATTAATGTAGGCAGCGGAGAATTCCTTAGAACTCAAGTTTCTCCATTTTCCTACACTTGAACCTTGTGTCTATAACCCCTGATCCCCGACTTCTCAACTGTTGGGATTAAGTAATGGGAAACTATTTAAATATATGATGAATAAGAGTCAGAATAATCAGACTTCCCCAGTCCATGTTTGCACAGGTATAACATTCTTACCTGATCTGGCTTCACACCACAGCTGATCTCTCTCATGCTCCATCCTAGATAAGAACTATTGATTTAAGTTCCCAACAATGTTCGTATCAGACAAGGTAGCTGTTCAGAGAGGCTCAAAGGAGCTTATCTGTTGAGAGGTAGATGCGAGATTGGGCATGGGTACTCCAATTAGCTACACCACAATTAGGGGAGGTGGTGGCATGGTGGTATTGTCACCAGACTAGTATTCCAGAGATCCTGAGTTTGAATCCCGCCACGGCAGATGGTGAAATTTGAATTCAATAAAAACCTGGAGTTAAGAATCTACTGATGACGATGAAATGATTGTCGGAAAAGTCCACCTGGTTCACTAATGTGAAATCTGTCCTTACCCGGTCTGGCCTACATGTGACTCCAGACCTACAGCAATGTGGTTGACTCTCAACTGCCCCCTGAAATGGCCAAGCAAACCACTCAGTTGAAAGGCAATTAGGGATGGGTAACAAATGTTGGCCTTGCCTGTGGTGCACACATCCCTTGAATGAATTTAAAAAAACGACCCTCTTGGGTCTAGTGACCACAATATGGTCGAATTTCTGATTCAGATGGAAGAGGAGAAAGTTTGGTCCCAAACCAGTGTCCTCTGTTTGAACAGAGGGAAATATGTTAGGATGAGGGATGAATTGGCTAAGGTAGACTGGGAGAGCAGGCTGGCAGGTAGGATAGCTGAGGAACAGTGGAGGATTTTTAAGGAGATCCTTTTCAGTTCTCAGCAATATATTCCAGCAAAAAACGAAGGAAATAAAGGAGAGTATTAAAATAAAAACAGCTGCGTACAGAGTGGCCAAAAATAGTGGAGAAACAAGTGATTGGGAAAAATTTAAGAAACAACAAAGAGAGACTAAGAAAGCGATAAAGAAAGGAAGGATAGACTATGAAGCTAGGCTAGCAACTAATATAAAAAATGATAGTAAAAGTTTTTATAAATATATAAAAAGGAATAGAGTGGCTAGAGTGAATGTTGGACCCTTGGAGGACGAGAGGGGGGAGTTAATAGTGGGAAATGAGGATATGGCTGAGTCTTTAAATAAGTTTTTTGTGTCGGTCTTCACGGTGGAGGACACAAATAGTTTGCCAAATATTAACGATAGAGGGTTGGCAGCAAGAGAAATACTTAATACGATTAATGTTACCAGAGAGGCAGTGCTGGGTAGACTAATGGGACTGAAGGTGGACAAGTCCCCGGGTCCGGATGGAATGCATCCCAGGGTATTGAAAGAAATGTCAGAGGTAATAGTGGATGCGTTAGTGATTATTTATCAAAACTCGTTGCATTCTGGGGTAGTGCCGGTTGATTGGAAAACGGCTAATGTTACGCCGCTGTTTAAATAAGGAAGGAGACAAAAGGCGGGTAACTATAGGCCGGTCAGCTTAACGTCTGTAGTAGGGAAAATGCTGGAATCCATTATTAAAGAAGAGATAGCAGGGCATCTGGATAGAAATGGTTCGATCAATCAGACGCAGCATGGATTCATGAGGGGAAAGTCGTGCTTGACGAACATGTTGGATTTTTATGAAGATGTGACTAGGGCGGTTGATGGAGGAGAACCGGTGGATGCGGTGTTTTTGGATTTCCAAAAGGCGTTTGATAAGGTGCCCCATAAAAGGCTGCTGAAGAAGATTAGGGCACACGGAGTTGGGGGTAGTGTGTTAAAGTGGATTGGGGACTGGCTATCCGACAGGAAGCAAAGAGTCGGAATAAATGGGTGTTTTTCCGGTTGGAGGAAGGTAACTAGTGGCGTGCCGCAGGGATCGGTACTCGGGCCGCAACTGTTTACCATTTATATAGATGATCTGGAGGAGGGGACGGAGTGTAGGGTAACGAAGTTTGCAGACGACACAAAGATAAGTGGAAAAGTGAATCGTGTGGAGGACGGAGAAGATCTGCAGAGAGATTTGGACAGGCTGAGTGAGTGGGCGAGGACATGGCAAATGGAGTATAACGTTGAGAAATGCGAGGTTATACACTTTGGAGTAAATAATAACAAATGGGATTACTATCTCAATGGAAACAAATTAAAACATGCTACCGTGCAAAGGGACCTGGGGGTCCTTGTGCATGAGACGCAAAAGCCCAGTCTGCAGGTACAACAGGTGATCAAGAAGGCAAATGGGATGTTGGCCTATATTGCGAAGGGCATAGAATATAAAAGCAGGGATGTCTTGATGCACCTGTACAGGGCATTGGTGAGGCCGCAGCTGGAATACTGTGTGCAGTATTGGTCCCCTTATATGAGGAAGGATATATTGGCATTGGAGGGAGTGCAGAGAAGGTTCACCAGGTTGATACCGGAGATGAGGGGTTTGGATTATGAGGAGAGGCTGAGGAGATTGGGTTTGTACTCGTTGGAGTTTAGAAGGATGAGGGGGGATCTTATGGAGACTTATAAGATAATGCGGGGGCTGGATAGGGTGGAGGCGGAGAGATTCTTTCCACTTAGTAAGGAAGTTAAAACTAGAGGACACAGCCTCAAAATAAAGGGGGGTCGGTTTAAGACAGAGTTGAGGAGGAACTTCTTCTCCCAGAGGGTGGTGAATCTCTGGAATTCTCTGCCCGCTGAGGTGGTGGAGGCTACCTCGCTGAATATGTTTAAAGCGCGGATGGATGGATTCCTGATCGGTAAGGGAATTAAGGGTTATGGGGATCAGGCGGGTAAGTGGTACTGATCCACGTCAGATCAGCCATGATCTTATTGAATGGCGGGGCAGGCTCGAGGGGCTAGATGGCCTACTCCTGCTCCTATTTCTTATGTTCTTAAATGCTGTCTTTATGTCATTAGCATTGCCCTAGCAACTCAGCATCAAATAACAAAAGAACTAGGAGCAGGAGTAGGCCAGTCAGCTCCTCGAGCCTGCTCCGCCATTCAATACAATCGTGGCTGATCTCATCTTGGCCTCATCTCCACCTTCCTGCCCGCTCCCCATAACCTTTCATCCAGCTCCTAATTAAAAGCCTATCCAGCTCCTCAAATTTTAGTCATAGAGGTTTACAGCATGGCAACAGGCCCTTCAGCCCAACTTGTCCACGCCGCCCTTTTTTTTAAACCCCTAAGCTCGTCCCAATTGCCCCCATTTGGCCCATATCCTTCTATACCCATGAAACTGTCTAAATGATTTTTAAAAGACAAAATTGCACCCGCCTCTACTACTACCTCTGGCAGCTTGTTCCAGACACTCACCACCCTGTGTGTGAAAAAATTGCCCCTCTGGACCCTTTTGTGTATCTCCCCTCTCACCTTAAACGTATGCCCTCTAGTTTTAGACTCCCCGACCTTTGGGAAAAGATATTGACTATCTAGCTGATCTATGCCCCTCATAATTTTATAGACCTCCATAAAATCACCCCTCAGCCTTCTACGCTCCAAAGAAAAAAAGTCTCAGTCTATCTAACCTCTCCTTATAATTCAAACCATCAAGTCCCGGTAGCATCCTAGTAAAGTTTAGTGTTTGGGTGTCCACTGCACTTTGGGGTAGAGAATTCCACAGACTCACCACCCTTTAAGCGAAGCAATTCCTCCTCATTACGGTTTTAAATCTGCCACCCCTTAGCCTAAAACTATGGCCTCTCGTTCTAGAATGCCCAAGGGAAAACATCCACTCTATGTCGACCCTGTCAATCTCTTTTAGCGTCTTGTATACCCCAATTAGATCTCCTCTTCTAAACTCTAGAGAGCATCGACCTAAACTGCTCAATCTCTCTTCATAAGATAATCCTTGGAATCGATCTGAACTTTCCCTGAACCGCCTCTAATGCATTTACATCCTTCCTTAGGTAAGGGGACCAAAACTGTGCGCAGTTCTCCAGATGCGGTCTCACCAATGCCCTATACAGTTTCAACAGCACTGTATAATACAAAAGACAGCATAATTGTTTTTAAATGTATTCGTTCACGGGATGTGGGCATCAGTGGTTGGGGCAGCGTATATTGCCCATCCCTTATTGCCTCTTGAGGTGGTGGTGAGCTGCCTTTTGAGCCGCTGCAGTCCACGAGATGCAAGTACACCCACTGCGCTGTTAGGGAGGGAGTTCCAGGATTGTGATCCAGCGACAGTGACGAAACGGTGATATATTCCCAAGTCAGGGTGCTAAGTGGCTTGGAGGAGAACTTCCTGGTGGTGTTCCCACGTATCTGCTACCAAGCTGGGTAAGGACGGCAGATTTCCTCCCTAAAGACATCAGTGAACCAGATGGGTTTTTCCGACAATCAACAATGGTTTCATGGTCATCAGTAGATTCTTAATTTCTTTTTTATCGAATTCAAATTCCAACAGCTACCGTGGCGGGATTCGAACCTGGGTCCCCAGAACATTAGTTGAGCTTCTGGATTAATAGTCTAGCGATAATACCACTCGACCATCGCCGAGTGGTATTGGAAGGTGCTGGTGAGTTCCGACAGTGCATCTTGTAGATGATACACACGGCTGCAACTGTTCAGCAGTCGTGGAAGGATTAATGTTTGTGGATTGGGTGCCAATCAAGCGGGGCTGCTTTGTCCTGGATGGTGTCAAGCTTCTTGAATATTGTTGGAGCTGCACTCATCCAGACAAATGGGGAGTATTCCATCATACTCCTGACTTGTTCTGAAACAGAAGTTTCAACTGGAAAATGGCAGTATGGTGACACAGTGGTTCGCACTGCTGCCGCACAGCACCAGGGACTTGGATTCGATTCCCAGCTTGGGTCACTATCTGTGTGGAGTTTGCACATTCATCCCATGTCAGCGTGGGATTTCTCCGGGTGCTCCGGTTTCCTCCCACAGTCCAAAGATGTGCGGGTTAGCTGGATTGGCTATGCTAAATTGCCCTTTAGTGTCCCAAGATGTGAGGGTCAGGAAGATTGGCCATGGTAAATGCGTGGGGTTACAGGAAAAGGTCCTGGGTGGTATCTGAGAGTCGGTGCAGACTTGATGAGCCAAATGGCCTCCTTCTGCACTGTAGGGGTTCTATGATTCTATGGTGGAAGACGGAAAAAGTTTGATGCCAAGTGAACAATGTAACCTGACCAGCCACTCCACAACAGAGCGGGTTCAGTCAAAGGACTGGATCACCTGGCCTCCGTCAAAGGCCTACCTGAGGGCTCTCCAAATAGCGACAGCTGTATGTATCAAAGGGAGGAGTGAAATTGTATGATCCAACAAATTGTGGAAGTTAACTTGCCCCCAAGAGTGAGAGTTGTGGCTCAATAGGTGATACAAGGCTCCAGGTTCAAGTCTTACTCGAGTTAGAGTTTGAAAAAAATCAAAGGCAACATTCCAGCACCGTATTGCCAGGGGTACTGAACTGTGGGAGGAGCGACTGCCCGGCTGAGATATTGGAACTGAGGCCCCAGCAACCTGCTGGCTGGATACAAGAGTTACATTGGCATTATCTTGAAGAGGAGCTGACAGTTATACCTGGCGTCCTGGGAAATAGTTAGCCCTCAGGGCGGCATGGTAGCAGTGGTTAGCACTGCTGCTTCACAGTTCCAGGGACCTGGGTTCGATTCCCGGCTTGGGTCACTGTCTGTGTGGAGTTTGCACATTCTCCTCGTGTCTGCGTGGGTTTCCTCCGGGTGCTCCGGTTTCCTCCCACAGTCCAAAGGTGTGCAGGTTAGGTTGATTGGCTATACTAAAATTGTCGTTCGTGTCCTGGGATGCATAGGTTAGAGGGATTAGTGGGTAAATATGTAGGGATATGGGGGTAGGGATTGTGGTCGGTGCAGACTCGATGGGCCGAATGGCCTCTTTCTGCGCTGTAGGGTTTCTAAGTTTCAATCACAGCGGCACAGTGGTTGGCACTGCTGCCTCACAGCGTCAGGGACCCGAGTTCGATTCCCGGCTTGGGTGACTGTCCGTGCGGATTCTGCACGTCCTCCCCGTGTCTGCGTGGGCTTCCACCGGGTGCTCCGGTTTCCCCGCACAGTCCGAAAGACGTGCTGGTTAGATGTATTGGCCATGCTAAATTCTCCATCAGTTTACCCGAACAGGGCGCCAGAGTGCGGCGATTAGGGAATTTTCCCAGCAGCTTCATTGCGGTGTTAAATGCAAGCCTACTTGTGACATTAATAAATAAAAAAAATAAGACTTTCCGCCTCCGACCAGCACTGTTCACCCTCCCTTCAATGTGGCATAACATTCTACCTGGCTCTTCATCAACTTGCAGTGTTCAGATCGTGAGATGAAATATTCGATAATCCTTTGAAATTGATAGAATATTTTATTACAACAGTCAGGTTTGTACAGCCCTACTAACGTGTTTAAGTCTGTACAATTCTGGTATATAAACAATAACATTTCTCCTAGAATATATGTTTACCTTTACAACAAAAAAAATGTTTTAATAGATTTTTTTTTCCTCTCTCTCCTCAGAATCTTTTTTTATTTCAGTGTTTTGTTACCAAAGGAACAGTAATCAGCCAGACAGACACCTGCTGCAGTTTTAAATTTTATTACGATTTGCTGCACACTTCAAACATCAATAATTTTAAAAGAGATGGGATTTCCCCCTCACTTCAACCCACTTTGGCTGGATTTCAAAACCACTCGCCCTGGAGCCGATGCGGACTCGTGTTGTGACCCAGTGCCCATGCGCGTGCCACGAGGCGACTTCTCAGCGTGTTTAGCTTAAATCAATCATCCCCGCCGCGATTCCAGTCGCTCCTGACCTCCTCGACGAACAGGGTCTTCCCCCCACCCCCCCCCACCACCGTACTGACCGACCATGTCCTCCCACACGCCCTTCCCCCCCCCCCACAATGAGTGAAAATCGAGAGAGGACTCGCCAGAAGCCTTGGCTGGAATTTGCTACATACACCCAAGCGTCCCTCCGGCTGCCCCCTAACTGAGCCCAGTTAACAGCTCAGGCCAGGGATCGAATGTGGGAGCCCTCATGGCCCAACAGAATATATATATATATATATATCTATAAATAGATTACAAAGAGTAAAATGGAAGGATTTCTCAGGAGCAACCTCACTTGGGGCTTTGGACAGCCAACCTGCGGAATCCTCACTCTCTTGAATGGAAGCATCATTCGAAACCCTTGGCAAAGTCATAACCTGCGACCAGCTATCTGTTACGCTATTAATATTTGCATACTGCTTGGAAAAAAAAGCAGTCAAATTTTCTCATCTTGCACTCATCAGGGCAGAATCGCAAGACTACCAAGTTTCAAAGGGAGCAATTTGGCATTCCTGCATCTGTCCTGATGAGTGCAAGGTGAAAAGCTTTGATGGGATGTCTCCTTTTTCAGCAATACTTGCGTTCCCTGCTACCAATTGACTATTACTATTCATCTTTGTTGCGCAGGGTAAGAAAATTGTGTTTCAAAACAAAGGGACAATTCTTCAAAGTCTTTTTTGCTTTTGGACGGTAGGAGAGTCAAGGTAGATTGGTGACGGTGGCAGTAACGATGGCTGAACTGGCAGAAGACAGACAAAACTTCAAATAAGCTGATGGGAAAGATTCTGCCCTGATGAGCTGATTGCTGTCACTATATCATATACATATATAGCTCGCTGACTGCCTCTTGTGGGAGGATTGCAGGAGGTTACCACGTGGCTGCAATGTAAAATTCCAATGATACACGCTCGTTCTCCCATAGCTGGTGGCTCACTAGCCAATTAAGCTGGCACTTAGAGGAGCGTACTTACTTCTGGTGTACAGTGCCCAGGATCTAGGGTGGAGTGGAGGATCAAGATGCCGTCTCCACGTTGGGCAGAGATTGTCACTGATCAAATTGTACCCATCCCCTGAACCTCTGCAGCACAAACTCCCCCCCCCACCCCCCACCCCCCACCCCCCCCCCCCCCCTTCTCCCCACGCCCCAATGGGACTCTCAAACATTTGGCTAAAAGTGAAACTCAAGAACGACACGCATTTTGCGAGTAAAGTCTAACTAAAGGAAATCAGAAACATCCTCGTATGACTGACTTCAGCTAACCCCCAGAGATAGGCCTTGAAATTGACCAATAGGATATCCTAAGGCAACATGCCATCAGAGGAGGGTCCGACTCGGAGTCATTTGCAATAAATGCCACCAAATCCACCGGTGCACATGTGCAATGGAGAGCTGTTGGACGACAGCATTTTCTGGGTAGGAACCCCAGTGACCAACTAGGTCACGATGAGTGAACATCCACTTGTTTTGCGGCTTGCTTTAGGAGCCATCCCTTCCCCACCAATTCCCACTCCTCCACCTTCAACGTAACGCAAATTGCTAACACATGCTCGTGGCTTGACAATGGTTCATGCACCAAAAACATGGCTTGCAGGATATTTGCGAACAATCTCCCCGTTGATCTCTCGGACCCGCTGAGTTTACAGGCATCTATGACACGAGAAAAACCACCTCACCCTCGAGGGGGGGGGGAGCTTTGCGAATCTCTCTCAGCCTACTCGGGGAGGACGCTTCTCCCCTCCCCACCTCTTCGCCAGCGAGGACGGCAAAGTCTGGTTTGCCCACGCTGAGGGCAGCACACGGCAGGAGGTCGAGTAAAATACCTGGTGCCCCCACCTGCACCGCCCCGAGTTACTGAAAGGTTTGGAGAGACACCCAAAAATACCAATTTGGGTTGATCGACTCTGAACAACAGAACGCCGGGACTGGAGTTGGACTCGACCAACCAAGCACTCTTCTGGGCCAACCTGGAAGCACCCCCCCCCCCCCCCCCAAACCAACCCCCTCCGCTACCACCCCCTTTTCAGATCTTTTCTTTTGGAATCCAGCCAATGGAAGGTAGGCCCATCTCTTCCTAAAACATCATTTTTGCACAAAAAAAGTTTTCTCCATATGAAAATATAGATAACTCACCATTTAATATTTAACACTGATCAGCTCATGGCATCAAAGACCCCAAAAGGTTTCGAAAACAGTCGCACGAAATAAAGAAACTGGTTGAATCACGTGAAGCAGTTTCCGACAGGAAAGTGAACCAGTCTTGGATTACAGCTACTTTGGGGCTGGGTTTTTTCTTTTAAGATGTTTGCTCTGCGGTCACTCACTGAAGTGCTTCCAGGTCAGTCAGTCTACGAACAGGGTTTTGCTGCGGCTCCAGTTTGGTGTCTACTTGCAGAACCTCACGCTTCCCCAGACCCCCTACGGCCAGGAGGGCGAATATGGCTCGCTCGGCGGACAAACGCGGATGGTCGTCCACACCCCTCTCTCCTGGGGAGATAGAGAGAGAGAGAGAGCAGCAGCAGAGGACACCGGCGACTTTTATTGCTCCTTTAAACACAACTCGAATTGGGAGAGCTTCGAATGGACAGAAGGAAGGAAAAGGAGGAACACAAGAACGGCGTGGCAGCTGGATCACCGCGTTGAGCCCCAACTTGGGACGGGTCCTGAACTGAAGTCGCTGCAACGCACGTGGTATCAAATGGGACAAGAGGAGCACCTTGGTTCAACATCGCACCCTTAAACCATACGATGAAGGCTGGAAACTTCGACAAGCAGTGAGCGGCTTCTTGTTTGCGAGACAAGAATTCCTGATGACCTTGTGTGTATACTCAAGATTTTAAAACGCAAACATTTTGCTGATTCGATTCAAAAGCTTATTGTGTAGCAGGTACAGAAAGTGACATTTTGTTTTTTTTTTGGGAGGGGGTGGGGGCCCCCCCATTTTAGTTTTACTGACTTTACACAAAAATGTACATTATGGCAAGATTAAGAAGCTCGCGAATGCTCACCTTTTGCGAGTGCAATTTTGCCCCCACCCTCTCGCTGTTACATTTCGGCAAAGTTCGAGAATACTAGAATCTGTCCAGCATTTAATGCCAGGTGTCGGGAACAGATCCCCTTTGACTGTAAATAAAAGAGCAGGGATTGGGGGGGGCGACTTGGTGGCTTGTGGAGTCTGGCCTTCCGGACACGCCTCAATGAACCAAAGAAAGGAAGGACTAAATCCCGTTAACCGTTAAGATTGAGAGTCAATCCACTTCATGTACCTCTGGGGCCCTCCACAGGTTACAGAAGAGATGCTCGTTACTGCACCCCCCCCCCCCCCCTCCCCCCAATGAGTCTGGTTCCAACATGGATCTGAAAGGAAGGTTCAGCAATTGTCATTTGATTCCCAGCATAGTTCATTTAGCTAATTGTGTGCGTGTGCGCGCGTGCGTGTGGGGAGGGAGGGGAGGGATGGGGGGGGCGGGGGGGTTGGAGAGAAGGAGGAGCAGGTGGGGCATGAATGTGTCAAGAACTGTAAGATCTCTAGACCGAGAGCTCACCTTTGCTGTGCAAGATTAAATTCAGAAGAAAAAAATATTTAATTACACTGCCCGCCCATCTCCCATACAAATCCATCAATACCCCCTCCTCGAACTCGTCTTTCCCACGACAGGTGCAGCGCATTGCTCCCTCCTGTGCTCACTTTTGTCATAAAGAAACATTTCCTTGGATCCCATGAGCTGAGTTATACATATTGTATTGCTGGTTTATAATAACCCTCATCCCTCCCTCCTTCCCCCGCCCCCCCGACCCTCGCCACGCCGCCACCCCCCCTCGCTCCCTCCCACCTCCCACCCACCCCCCACCACCACTCCCTCCCCAAATCTCTGTCCAATCAGTGCAGCCGAGAGGTTGCCTCTGGGAAGGTGAAGTCTTGATGGCTTTCGCAGCAACGCTCCGCCGAGTGGCAGAGAGCAAAGAGAAATCAGCTCCCAAACCCGAGTGGGGACAGTCCAGGGGTGGGGGGAGGAGGGGGGTAGGGGGTGGTGGGAGTGGGGGCTTCCATTCAGGGATGCACCGAGAAGCACCTTCCTTGTCGCTCTCCGCGGTGTTACCTAGGCACAAGAAACAAAAGGTAAGCAACTTGAACGGAGACGCGCAAGCCCGAACGCAGTTGAAGTTCCTCGCTCGCCTCTCCTTGATGCACTGACTCTTGCTGGGTGAGGGATGCAGGTTGACCCTCTGGTACCCTGCCCAACTGGCCAGCACTGGAGGGGGTACAGCGAATCAGAAAATCATTTCAGTCTGCACAGATATGCGAGAAACCCCTGACATCTCACGAGGAGATTGCCTGGGATGGAGCATTTGAGCTATAAGGAGAGACTGGATAGGCTTGGAACGTTTTCTTTGAAGCAGAGAAGGGCGAGGGGGTACACAATTGCGAGGGGGTATGGACAGGGTGAGTTGGGAGCAGCTGCTCCCCTTGGTTGAGGGGTCAATCACGAGGGGGCATAGTTTGAGGGCGAGGGGCTTCAGAGGGCATTTGTGAAAAAACTTTTTCACTCAGAGGGTGGGAATCTGGAATGCACTGCCTGGGGAAGGAATGGAGGCCGGAATTATAAGAACATAAGAACTAGGAGCAGGAGTAGGACATCTGGCCCCTCGAGCCTGCTCCCCCATTCAATAAGGTCATGGCTGATCTTTTCGTGGACTCAGCTCCACTTACCCGCCCGCTCACCATAACCCTTAATTCCTTTACTGTTCAAAAATGTATCTGTCCTTGCTTTAAAAACATTCAATGAGGTAGCCTCAACTGCTTCACTGGGCAGGGAATTCCACAGATTCACAACCCTTTGGGTGAAGAAGTTCCTCCTCAGCTCAGTCCTAAATCTGCTTCCCCTTATTTTGAGGCCATGCCCCCCCTAGTTCTAGTTTCACCCGCCAGTGGAAACAACCTCCCTGCTTCCATCTTATCCAATCCCTTCATAATTTATATGTTTCTATAAATCCTCCCTCATCCCCCCTAAATTCCAATGAGTATAGCCCCAGTCTACTCGGTCTCTCCTCATAAGCCAACTCTCTCAACTCCGGAATCAACCTAGTGAATCTCCTATATAAACCTTTGGATGAGCACTTGAAATATCATAATATTCAAGGATATGGACAGGAAAATGGGATTAGTGTGACTTTAGCAGTAGGTATTGTTGGTGCAGACTCGATGGGCTGAAAGGCCTTTCCTTCACGGTATGGCTCTTATGCTTCAACATGGAACCTAGGCCAAGGCAGTCCATTGGAGCCAGGTTGCCCAGGGGCTAACGTCAGGCGGCATTTCTTCACTCAGCGGGCAACAAAAACCTAGAACTCTCTCTGAACCCAAGCTGCTCAGGCCAAAGGTCAACAGAAACTTTTATAACCCAGGGTGGCAGGTTTTTACAAAGTGAAACAGTGGGTGCAGGAAATCTGAATTAAAAATGGAGACTGCTGGAAAGACCCCCGTGGCGAGAGAAACAGAGCAAATGTTTCTGGTCATTCGGACCCCCATTTTCTCATTGTCCTGAAATATTCTGCGCTGTTTTTCTCTCTCCAGATGCTGCTGCATGTCGCTCACTCTGACCAGGAGATCCGCTGCCATGGTCTGTCACTCATCTGCTCTCCGCCGTCCTCCTACATCTAATGCAGCTCGTCTGCAACCACTTCAGATGCTGCCTGACCTCGATAGGTTGTCAGGCTAAGGTAGTCGGGAAGCAAGGTGGGCAAGATGGAATTAAGCTACAGATCAGCCATGGCCTAAATGAATGGCAGGGCAGGTTCAAGGGGCTGAATGGCCTCCTTCTTTTCCTATGACTGACAGTACCAACATGTCAGTCATAGCCTAGAAACATAGAAAATAGGAGTAGGCCATTCAGCGGCTGATCAAATTCAATGTCCTGAGCCCCTCTTCCCCCCACCATATCCCTTGATCCCTTTAGCCCCAAGAGTTTTATCTAGTTTCTTCTCGAAATCTCAACATTTTGGTCTCAACTACTTTCTGTGGGAGTGAATTCCACACATTCACCACACTCTGGGTGAAGAAATTTCTCCTCACCTCAGTTCTAAAAGGTTTATCCCCTTATCCTCAAACTATGACCCCTAGTTCTGGACTCCCCACCATCGGGAACATCCTTTCTGAATCTACCCCGCCTAATCCTGTTAGAATTTTATAAGTTTCTATGAGATCCCCTCTCACTCTTGCAATGAATATAATCCTAACTGACTTGGTATCCCCTTATGTGACAGACCTGCCATCCCAGGAATCAGCCTGGTAAACCTTCGCTGCACTCCCTCTATAGCAAGGACATCCTTCCTCAGATAAGGACATCAAAATTGCACACAATACTCCAGGTGTGGCCTCACCAACACCCTATACAACTGCAGTAAAACAGCCCTATTCCGATACTCAAATCCTCTGATGAAGGGTCATCCAGATTCGAAACGTTGGCTCTATTCTCTCTCCACAGATGTTGGCCTGCTGAGATTTTCCAGCATTTTCTGTTTCAGATTCCGGCATCCACAATATTTTGCTTTAATCACTTTCTCGTAATTAAATTAATCGGCACAGTGGTTAGCACTGCTGCCTCACAGCACCAGGGACCCGGGTTCAATTCCGGCCTCGGGTGACTGTCTGCGTGGAGTTTGCACATTCTCCCCGTGTCTGCGTGGGTTTCCTCCGGGTGCTCCGGTTTCCTCCCACAGTCCAAAGATGTGCAGGTTAGGTTGATTGGCCATGCTAATTTAACCCTAGCGTCAGGGGGATTAGCAAGGTAAATATGAGGGGTGACGGGAATAGGGCCTGGGTGGGATTGTGGTCGGCGCAGACCTGATGGGCCGAATGGCCTCCTCCTGCACTGTAGGGATTCTATGATGTGCAGTTTCCAGAATGAGGAAGTGGGAGCTGGCGTTATTCCCTTCCTTGGCGCACAGGCAGTTCAGAGAACTGCAGCCTCCTTACTATAATCTTGGATCAGAATGCAAACCCATCGAAAACAGGAGCTGCGACTCCAATCTGTGCAGCTCATTAAGGTGCAGTATTTATGAACTGAACCATTGGAGGGAGCTGTGAGGCCAACATTTTGTCAGATAATCCTTTTTTTAAACCATCGACCCGCGAAGATAATTTCTTTGAGCTGCTAGAAACCAGCAGGAAGTGACGCAAACAGAGGCATCTTGTCCTCACTCGCACCACTGCAGCCCACACTGATTCATCAACCCGAAGAATTGAGCAGTTTTATAAGATGATTGTTGCAAATGATGGCTGTCTCATGAGGAAAGGTTGGACAGGCTCGGCTTATTTCCTTTTTAAAAATTCTTTCATGGGATATGAGCCCATCCCCAATTAGTCAGAGGTTTACAGCATGGAAACAGAGGCCCAACTTGTCCATGCCGCCCTTTTTTTTTTAAAACCCTGAAGCTAGTCCCAATTGCCCACCTTTGGCCCATATCCCTCGATACCCATCTCACCCATGGAACTGTCTGAATGCTTTTTAAAAGACAAAATTGTACCCGCCTCTACTACCACCTCTGGCAGCTCGTTCCAGACACTCACCACCCTCTGTGTGTGAAAAAATTGTCCCTCTGGACCCTTTTGTATCTCTCCCTTCTCACCTTAAACCTATGCCCTCTAGCTTGAGACGCCCCTATCTTTGGGAAAAGATATTGACTATCTAGCTGATCTACGCCCCTCATTATTTTAAAACGACCCTTGAAGTGAGTGTCTCGCTCGGCCATTTCAGAGGACGGTTCAGAGTCAACCACACTGCTGTGGCTCTGGAGTCACATGTAGGCCAGACCAGCAAGGACGGCAGATTTCCTTCCCTAAAGCGACATTGATAAACCAGACGGGTTTTTCCGACAATGGTTTCATGGTCATCAGTAAATTTTTACTCCCAGGTTCTTATTCAATTCACCATCTGCGGTGGTGGGATTCGAACCCGAGTCCTCAGAGCATTGCTCTGTACCTCTGGACTACTAGTCCAGCGACAATACCACTATACCAATGCCTCCCCATGACCGTTGGGAGTCTAGAAGCCGGGAATCAAACCTGGCGCGGTGAGGCAGCAGTGCTAACCACTGTGCCACCCCTATGATGATGTTTGAAGGAGCTCTCTGGTTGGGGTGGAGTTCACCTCTTGCAAAAAGGTAACTCAGGGCCAGAGTGATCTTCTGGACTTGTTCCAATTGCTGAGTTGGGTCAGAGATGAATTTCCCTAGTGCTTTCCACACCCCCTAAATTGGCTTGGATTAACTAGTTTTCCACTAAACGCAGGATATCTGAGAATTGCGAGCAAGGTGAGGAGCGTATATATTGATACACCAGTTATTACTGTTGCTTGCGAGAGGCAGGATGTACCAGAGGGTTTTTATCCGTCTTTCATTGTTACAATGTCCCATTAGAGAAAGATGCAATCAAGAGATTAGCAGGCTGAGATATTCTGAGTGGGAACAGACTGATATCTACGGTTAATACTGCTCCTTTGTCAAAGCAACAGAAGGTCTACAATTGCAACCAACATCTTGCTCAAGGGGCCACTTCCCAGCAATGCTGAAACATACAGCGCAAGACCATGCTTGACTGGCTGGCTGATTGATGTCAAAGATGAAGTGGATCTGTTTATGGTTACCCACACAGCTCTTGACACCGACCCTGACCATGGGCTCAGTGCAAACCCCTACAAAATTCTTCTACTTCAAGGGAGTCCATCAATTGGCACATGGAGTTGAACCCTTGCTGAGGGCTGGCAGAGGGCACGTAGAGGTGGGCGAAGCAGCCAAGGAGAGTCCGGGACAGGACTACATCGTAATAACTGGTAGCTTACGGGAGACTAAGTTCCGTTAACACAGATTAAAACCAGAGCATCTGGAGGTGTGATTCCACTGTTTAAAACACAAGGGGACTCTCAACATCTGCAACAGGATTTCAGCACATGGGCTGGTCAGAGATCTGCTTTACAGAAATGTCGCCTCCCTCCACAGACTGGGAGAGGTACAGGCAGCTCTGTTGTACTGGAGGGGGTTGCAGTGTCCCCTTGCCCTGTGGCTGAATGGGGGAGGGGGTTGCACAACCCCTTGCCCTGCAGTGGAGGGGGTGTACTATACCTCCAGACACTGTTTCAGTCACAGCCGTGCCATGTAGGACTCAAGGTTGAACTAACAAACTTACATTGAGCCTTTCAAGAATTTAGAATTCATATTAAAAGGGTCTTACAACCAACTGATGTGTTGTATAGTAGGAAACACAGCAGTCAACTTGCAGACAGCAAGTTCCTACGAGGAGTGTGAAAACACCAGATAATTTACTTGAAGAAATGTTGCTTTTGAGATAAGTTAGCCAGGGAAAGAACTTACCCACGCTGCTCTGAAATAGGGGAATGGCTGCTTTTACAACTCAAGGGGGAGACACTCAGTTTAATAGCCCATCTGAGGGCGACACCTCCACCAGTGCAGTGCTTCCTCAGTGCTGCAGTGAAGCGTTAGCTTGGATATTGTGCTCAAGTGCTCTGGAGAGTGATTTGAACCCACCGAGACAGGAATGCTACCAGCGAGACAAAGCTGACATGCGAGGGAAAGGCATCTATTCCGGCTCATGGAGGAAAAGCCGCTCTTTCTCCTCCACTTTACAGTCAGCAACCAGAAACTGGCAGTGGTTCTTGTCCCACGAGGGAAACAGGGCTTTGAAAGGGTGGGCTGGGGAGCAGATGGGCAGAACGCTTACTGCACAACATCAATCAAGTGGCGGAATAGCTCATGAGCAAACTCTCTCGCACACAACTCAGCCTTGTTGAAGTGCGAAGGGCAGCGATACACCACAAGGAAAAAGGGTGAGGTTAACTGACAGAGACTGCAGGCAGAAACCTCTGAGCAGCTAAGTGAAGAGCAGCACTGAAGGAGCGGACAACCTCGTGGAGACAGAATGGCGAGTCGGGCAGACAAAGCGGGCCGGGGAAGAGGGTTCACTCACCCGAAAGGTGGTCACACGATTCACGTTTCTAATCATCCTCCCCCCTGCCCTCGACAGTTTTATAAAATTGGAACTATGTTCCTCAGAAGAATGAGGAGCGGTTTGCTTGAAACATCAATGTTTCTGGAGGGACTTGGCAAAGCGGACACCGAGGTTGCTTTCCCTGACTGGGGAATCTAGAACATAGGGAACAGTCTCAGGATAGGAAGACAATCATCCAAAGTTCATTAGTTACAAGTCGGCTTACATTAACACTGCAATGAAGTTACTGTGAAATTCCCCGAGTCGCCACACTCCGCGCCTGTTCGGATACACTGAGGGAGAATTTAGCCTGGCCAATGCATCTAACCAGCATGTCTTTCAGACTGTGGGAGGAAACCGGAGCACCCAGAGGAAACCCACGCAGACACGGGGAGAATGTGCAGACTCCACACAGACAGTAACCCAAGCCGGGAATCGAACCCAGGTCCCCTGGCACTGTGAGGTAGCACCATGCCGCCCCATTCTTTCCCTTACAAAGAAGGTTTTGGCCTCAGTTTCGTTAACAGCCCTCCCCTCCCCATTTTGAAGCAGCGCAGACTGGAAGTCCTCAGCATCAATCCAGGCAGATACCCCAGCAACACCATGGGTTGGTGTGGCAATGCACTGTGTCTCATTCTGAATCAACAGTCATTGCGTCTCTCAGTCCACCAGCCAGCAAACAGCCCCCGTAGTTAGCACAGGAAAGACCAGCTAGACGTTAGCAGAAACATGAAAAATTAACGTCTACAAGGTTCAACCTGGTAGGTAATTCCAAGCAGAGAAAACTCACCAGTTAAAATCAGGTTTGGTTGTCATGTGGTCTGGAATCTTTTATAAGGCTTATAATGGAGGTCAAATGTGTTTTATCACATCAGCATAAGAACATAAGAAATAGGAGCAGGAGTAGGCCACCTAGCCCTTCGAGCCTGCCCCGCCATTCAATAAGATCATGGCTGATCTGAAGTGGATCAGTTCCACTTACCCGCCTGATCCCAATAACCCCTAATTCCCTTACCGATCAGGAATCCATCTATCCGTGATTTAAACATATTCAACGAGGTAGCCTCCACCACTTCAGTGGGCAGAGAATTCCAGAGATTCACCACCCTCTGAGAGAAGAAGTTCTGTCCTAAACTGACCCCCCTTTATTTTGAGGCTGTGCCCTCTAGTTCTAGTTTCCTTTCTAAGTGGAAAGCATCTCTCCACCTCTACCCTATCCAGCCCCTTCATTATCTTATAGGTCTCTATAAGATCCCCCCTCAGCCTTCTAAATTCCAACGAGTACAAACCCAATCTGCTCAGTCTCTCCTCATAATCAACACCCCTCATCTCTGGTATCAACCTGGTGAACCTTCTCTGCACTCCCTCCAAGGCCAATATATCCTTCCGCAAATAAGGGGACCAATACTGCACACAGTATTCCAGCTGCGGCCTCACCAATGCCCTGTACAGATGCAGCAAGACATCTCTGCTTTTATATTCTATCCCCCTTGCGATATAGGCCAACATCCCATTTGCCTTCTTGATCACCTGTTGCACCTGCAGACTGGGTTTTTGTGTCTCATGCACAAGGACCCTCCAGGTCCCTCTGCACAGCAGCATGTTGTAATTTCTTTCCATTTAGATAATAATCCAATTTGCTATTATTTCTTCCAAAGTGAATAACCTCGCATTTGTTAACGTTATACTCCATCTGCATTTCCATCTAATTACCCAACTTGGTCTTTCGTAATCATAGCACCCCTTCAATTTAGGAGGCCGCCATTTGGCCCATCGGGTCTGCAGAGACCTTCCGAAGAGCATCAACCCCCCCTGCAACCGAACACATGCAAAATAGCTAATCCACCCAACCTACACAGTAGGGGCAATTCAGCACGGCCAAGCCTCCTATCCCATCCCGCCCCACTACCTAGCCCACGCTCGCTGACACTTGCTCACTGATGAAATAACCATGCAGAGGGAGGGAGCCTTACAGCATCATAATCACAGGATCCCTACAGTGCAGAAGGAAGCCATTCGGCCCATCGAGTCTGCACCGACTCTCCTGATCTGCCAGGTAGGGTAGGAAACAGGTGCAGGACTGTTCTGGTGATATACCACCTACTTTCTTAGTGGTGAGAGGGAATTACAATATGGAGATGCAGGCATTGGACTGTGGTGACACAGGTTAAAGTCCGACAGTTTTATTTGGAACGATAGCTTTGGGAGCGTTGCTCCTTCATCAGGCAAGAGGGAGTTACAATGTGGAGATGCCGGCGTTGGACTGGGGTGGACACAGTGAGAAGTCTCACAGCACCAGGTTAAAGTCTGACAGGTTTATTTGGAATCACGAACTTTCGGGGCGCTGCTCCTTCATCAGGCGAGAGGGAGTTAGGCAGCCGTCCTGACGTCTCGAATTGGCTTCGAGATAAACTTAGCTGGAATCTCAGGAATGCGATTCCCTCCCAGATCAAGGCCAAAAAAAAAAAATCCCATAATCCAGGTTTATGAAAGCAGAATGCCACTTATCCAGCTGCCAATGAACCAGTGCTTGCATTATCAATGGGCGCAACGCAATCCTTAAAACCCCGGTAAAGAGCCTCAAATCCCATGTAATAAAAAGGGAATTTAGCTTATTCGGTCACAGTAAGCCACGAGCTCCACTCCTGCCTCTTGGTGGTGCTTTGACGATCGATGAATCATCAGCAGCACATGTTCATTCTGCGCAAAGTAGCTTTGCTTAGGATACATGACATCTCACAGTGGGGGCAATCTTCACGGCCTGCCTCTCTCTGCACTAAGATGAATCAAGCTCCCAGAGTTGAAACAACAAAATTTTAACCTAAATAAATATCTTAAGCGAAGATAAGGGACAAAGTTCATAACATAAATGGGGGCAAACATTATATAAACACGCTGGGAATAGTAGAGGTTCTACAGGAAGAAAAGTGGCAGAGATAGCATATTAAGTAGCTGGAATAACACTGTACAGAGCAGCAGCACAGGCCAAACTGTTTGGGGAAAGAAACATAGGAAATAAGGGGCCATTCAGCCCCTCTAATTTGCTCTGCCATTCAATTAGATCATGGCTGATCGTCTAACTTAACACCATTTTCCTGCACTATCCATCTATCCCTTGACGATTTCACTATCTAGAAATCTATCAACCGTCGTCTTGAACAGACTTAATGGCTGAGTTACCACAGCTCCCTGGGATAGATAATTCCAAAGATTTACCACCCCGAGTGAAAAGAAGTCCTCCTCATCTCCACCGGGCAGCACAGGGGTTAGCACTGCTGCCTCAGCGCCAGGCACCTGGGTTCGATTCCCGGCTTGGGTCACTGTCCGTGCGGGGTCGGCACATTCTCCCCATGTCTGCGTGGGTTTGCTCCGGTTTCCTCCCACAGTCCGAAAGACATGCAGGTTAGGTTGGATCGGCCGTGCTAAATTCTCCGTCAGTGTAACCCGAACAGGTGCCGAAGTGTGGCGACCAGGGGATTTTCACAGTAACTTCATTACAGTGTTAATGTAAGCCTACTTGTGACACTAATAAATAAACTTTAAAGATGGAGGGGAACCTATAGATGTAGTGTATTTAGATTTCCAAAAGGTATTTGACAAGATGCCAAATAAGAGGCTGGTGCACAAAGTAAAAGCTTATGGAACTGGTGTTAGCATGGATTGATACTGGTGCCTTGAGGTACCAATGGCATGAATGATAGTTTTAGCAGTAGACAAGCTCAGACAGTGGTGAAGTCAGGCGATGTTATGGAGGTGGAAATAGGCGGTGTTAGGGATGGCACACACGAGGCAATGGGAACTTGGCAGCACAGCAGCCCAGATTCCCCTATTTTTTTGTAGTCTTTGTCTAGACGGTGCAAGGTATTTACATATACAAAAATTACACATCCACTCCCTCCAATTCTGGCAAGTAATTTATATTTCCTCCCCTTCTCAAAGTGCTGAGTAGTAAAAGTGGAGCAGGACCCTCAAGCATCCCAGACAATGACCATTCCTCAAGCGTCTCAGACAACGATCATTCCTAAGAACATACACAGGAGTAAGGTCACATGGCTCCTACAAGCCTGGTCCACTATTCAATAAGATCACAGCTGCTCAGCGCTTCAACTTCACTATTCTGCTTCACCCTCATATCTCTCAGCTTTCCATGTTTCAGCCCAGTTAAATATTCACAGGCTATTTGACTGTGAAGGAAACCATAGCCAGCTTCACCCTACCTACATCAGTGGTGGCAAACAAAGTTTTTATTAAGGTTCTTGTGCAAATTTAAACTTTAATAAATTTGGGTGCACGCATGATAGAATCAAACTACAAATGCCATTTGAAAGCACGATCCAAAGTCTTTGAAATGTTAATGCCACTAAGAACAAAGAACAATACAGCACAGGAACAGGCCCTTCGGCCCTCCAAGCCTGCGCCGCTCATGTGCCCACTAGGCCATTCTTTTGTATCCCTCTGCTGTTAATGTTCATTGCTCTGAGGCCTCCAGCAGCAACTGGAGAATGTTTGCAATGGGTTGGAAAATCGGATTCAATGACGCATCACCAGAAATGGTTACGTTGAAGCTCAGAAATGTGAAGCCGTAAAGCTTCATGAATCATGCTTCAAGTGGAAGGTATTAAATTCAAAGTCACGCACGGACTTTTACAAACTCCTCACACTGACCCCGATAACATTTATTCCCAAACCTTCTCCTGTGCAAGGGGAGCCATGTGACCTTACTCTTCAGGCCACATGTAGGAGCCATGTGACCTTACTCCTCCTGTGTATGTTCTTAGGAATGATCGTTGTCTGAGATGCTTAAGGAATGGTATTATCACTAGACTATTAATCCAGAAACTCAGCTGATGTTCTGGATTCGAATCCCGCCAAGGCAGATGGTGAAATTTGAATTTTTTCAAAAATCTGGAATTGAGGACCTAATGATGACCATGATACCATTGTCGATTGGGTGGCGCAGTGGTTAGCATTGCTGCCTCTCAGTGCCAGGGACCCGGGCTCGATTCCAGACTTGGGTCACTGTCTGTGCGGAGCTTGCACATTCTCCCCGTGTCTGCGTGGGTTTCCTCTGGGTGCTCCGGTTTTCTCCCACAGTCTGAAAGACGCGCTGGCTAGGCGCATTGACCATGCTAAATTCTCCCTCAGTGTGCCGGGGTGTGGCGACTAGGGGATTTTCACAGTAACTTCATTGCAGTGTTAATGTCAGCCTACTTGTGATAATAATAATAAATAAACTTTAAACCAGAAAAACCCATCTGGTTCACTAATGTCCTTTAGGAAAGGAAATCTGCCGTCATTAACTGATCTGGTCTACATGCGACTCCAGATCCACAGCAACGTGGTTGAACAAGGGTAACTTGGGATGGGCAATGAATGCTGGCCAGTCAGCGACGCCCATGTCCCACAAATGAATAAAAAAAGGAAGCATTTCTGTTCATTGTTTTCTGCTCATCAACCAATTTTCTAGCTGTGCTGATAGAGATTCTTTTCAGCGATGTGTTTGGAATTTTCTAGCAAGAGAGATCTTATCAAACACCATCTGAAAATCTATATGTATACACTTACTGCGACGTCCTAATCTATCAAATCAATCACTTCCTCAGAAAAGCGAGTACATTAGATTAACGTGACTGGCCTTTAACACATGTGGCAACTGCCCTTGGTTAACCCATGCATTTCGAAATATACCTTAACTGTATCTGGAATTGTGGAATCAAACAGCCTACCCGCAACTTTTCCCTTACTCAGCAAGGCCATACCTCTGTTCTTGCCGCACAGATTCTGAAGTTTGGGGAACCGGACTGGCTTTCGAGGCCTCAGAACCGTCCTGTACATTTCCTGTTGTAGGTCCAACTTCGGAGGTAGTTAAGGGTTCTTCCTCGCTGTACAAGAAAGTTAAGACAGTGGAGCTTCATTAGCGAGAGTATGTGCCCCTCTCTGAGCCTTTGTAGAAACTATTTGCTGAATAAAACTCATTAAAAGTTAATCATATCAATATTTTAAAAAATATATTAGGATAGCACAGCAGGCCATTCAGGACATAAAGTGCAAGGAAAGCTACTGTTCCAAAAGCTAATGTTCCACAGCCACCCATCTCGCCTGTTTGGATAGATGTAAAAGATCCCATGGTGCTATTTCGAAGAGGAGGGGTGTCATCTGCTGTGTCCTGACCAATATCCATTCCTCAATCAGCACCCCAAAAGCAGACATCTGGCCACAGTCACATTGCAGTTTGAGAGAGTTTGCTGTGTGCAGATTAGCTGCCGCGTTTCTTAATGTTACAACAGTGGCTACACTTCAACAAAGTATTTCATTGGGTGTGAAGCGCTTTGAGATGTACGGTGGGCAGTGAAATGTGCAATATAGAAACGTAGAAGATAGGAGCAGGAGGAGGCCATTTGGCCCTTCGAGCCTGCTCCACCATTCATTACGATCATGACTGATCATCCAACTCAATAGCCTAATCCTGCTTTGTCCCCATAACCTTTGCTCCCATTCGCCCCAAGTGCCATATCCAGCCACCTCTTGAATACATTCAATGTTTTGGCATCAACTACTTCCTGTGGTAGCGAATTCCACAGGCTCACCACTCTTTGGGTGAAGAAATGTCTCCTCACCTCCGACCCAAGTGTATATAAATCCAAGTCTTGCTTTATGTTATTTTCCCCAGTGGGGTTAAAGACCTTTCCTCAGCTAGAGTATTTCCCTTTCAAATGCTGTCAGAACTGCTGCACCTGTTTTATTTCTGCTTCAGATTATCAGCATTTGCTAATCCTTCTACATTCACTGAAGCAGCTTAGTGAATTCCGACTGCGTGGTCAGAGGCTGGTTTGAACCAACTTTTGAGTGGCTTTTGAATGAGGGCGAGCGTTCTCGCGGCAATTTCCTTGTTTTAATTACTCGGATCCCTGCCACCCGGTCCCACTCCCGGCTAGGGGGGCCGCACCACCGGTCTCTGAACCTTTCTGCTACAGTGAGGCTCACGGATCACACAGTCATCCGGCCAACTCCCAACAATGTGGCCGCGGCCACAATGGATAATTCATGTCTCTGTGCCAGCTACCCGAGGACAAAATAGGACCAAAACACGCAGTGTGAATCTCCCGCAGATGTGAAACAAATTTAAGAACATTCCCGGTTTTTATTATGAAGCCTTTTTCACTTGTTGGTTTGCCGGAGGTCTGAATTAAAAAAGAATGGACTCCACAATGACCACTACAGCACAGGAACAGGCCCTTCGGCCCACCGATCACGTTGTCCCATCTAGACAAACGGCCCTCTATATCCTGCCTGTTCATGTGCCTATCCAGATTAAGTCAAATGCTTCTAGAGCTATCGGAAGAACAAAAGTTAGCAGCCAGCATAATCAAGGATCCCACACACCCCGGACATTCTCTCTTCCACCTTCTTCCGTCGGGAAAAAGATACAAAAGTCTGGGGTCACCGACTCAAGAACAGCTTCTTCCCCGCTGCCATCAGACTTTTGAATGGACCTACCTTGCATTAAGTTGATCTTTCTCTACACCCTAGCTATGACTGTAACACTATATTCTGAACCCTCTCGTTTCCTTCTCTATGAACGGTATGCTTTGTTTGTATAGCGCGCAAGAAACAATAATTTTCACTGTATGCTAATACATGTGACAATAATAAATCAAATATCAAATCAAAAGAATGACTTTACTAAGATCTGGGACATGCTGTACAGAATCTTAGTTAGGCCTCATTCAGAATATTGTGTACAATTCTGGTCACCACACTATCAGAAGGATGTGGATGCTTTGGAGAGGGTACAGAAAAGGTTTACCAGTATGTTGCCTGGTCTGGAGAGTATTAGCTGTGAGGAGAGGTTGGAGAAACTTGGTTTGTTCTCACTAGAACGAAGGAGGTTGAGGGGTGACCTGATAGAGGTTTACAAGATTATGAGTGGCATGGACAGAGTGGATAGTCAGATGCTCTTTCCTAGGGCAGAAAAGTCAAGTATTAGGGGACATAGGTTTACAGTGTGTTGGGAAAAGTTTAAAGATGTGCGAGGCAAGTTTTTTTTTTTACACAGACGGTGGTGAATGTCTGGAACGCGCTGCCCGGGGAGGTGGTGGGAGCGGGGTACAATAGCACCATTTAAGGGGCATATAGATGAATACACGAATAGGATAGGAATGGAAGGAAACGGACTCTGTAAGTGCATACGGTTTTAGTTCAGGCAGGCATCATGATCGGCACAGACCTGGAGGGCCGAAGGGCCTGTTCGTGTGCTGTACCTTTCTTTGTATCCTTCCCCTCCTAGCACAGGCTCTGAGATCCCCACAGTGTCCCTGTGACTTTGGGTAGCTGAACTTACACTCCATCACCGTGAAATTCAGCATATTGCACAGCCAAACTCCTCTTGGCCTCCCCAAATTACAGCTTCCATTTATAACTCCACTCTTGGCCTACGTCCCAAAGAGTTTCAACATAACTTCTGCAACAGCTCAGAGACGCAACCCCATCATGCCTCGAATGGTTCCAGTTCACCATTCTACTTTCCAGCTTTGCTTAACCGCGAGCAAAGACCACCTGTGGAGAACAATCAAGCCCGATTTCTTGCGACGCAACCACTCGAGACACAATGTTTAAAATACGTACCTTGCGCGCGTTTTAGCTTCTGGACTTTTCACCTCAGAAGGACAGAGGGCTTCTGGCACGGAACCATTGAGAACCGTCACATTTTCCACCTGGGGTGGCGTACCCGTCTTCGAGTTGGCTTCTGACAGCTTTTCACTCTCTTCACTGTTGGGTGTGACCGAAGCCTCTGCACAGCCATTGGAGAAATGGGTTTTTTGTTTACTAATGCGGGACACATTTCAGGCAATTATCTTTTCCCTTCATCTCAAAAAGTAATGACAAGCCAGGCTCATGTCCTGGAAGCAATGGCTGCTCCCCCAGTAACATTCCCATTCAGCCATCTTGATCTGAGAGTATAAGCAGCATGTATTGACAGTGCCATTTGACCACAGAGTGCATCACAGCTGAACCCAGTCTCATCTCCACCGGGTCCAAAGACACACATGCACAAAGACACAGTTAGCAGACACTGATCAAGAACAGGGATTTTTAAAAATTCATTCGTGGGGCATGGGTGTCGCTGGCTGGGCCAGCATTTATTGCCCATCCCTAGTCACCCTTGAACTGAGTGGCTTGCTAGGCCATTTTTTAACTTTATTTATTAGTGTCACAAGTCGGCTTACTTTAACACTGCAATGAAGTTACTGTGAAAATTCCTTAGTCGCCACACTCCGGCGCCTGTTCGGGTACACTGAGGGAGAATTTAGTATGGCCAATGCACCTAACCAGCAGGTCTTTCCGACTGTGGGAGGAAGCCGGAGCATCCGGAGGAAACCCACGCAGACACGGGGGAGAACATGCAGACTCCTCACAGACAGTGACCCAAGCCGGGAATCAAACCTGGGCGCCTGACGCTGAGGCAGCCGCGCTAACCATTGTACCACCTAGCTCCATAATAAGAAGAACAAGAACATGAGTGACATAGCAGCCCAGCGGTTAGCACTGCTGTCTAACAGCGCCAGGGTCCCTGGTTCAATTCCGGCTTCAGGTCACTGTCCGTGTGGAGTTTGCACGTTCTCCCCGTGTCTGCGTGGGTTTCCTCCCATACTCCAAACATGTGCGGGTTAGGTGGATCGGCCATGCTAAATTGCCCCTTAGTGTCAGAGAGATCCACGGCAGAGAGATTAACAGGGTAGATACCATGGAGTTACGGGGATAGCGACTGGGTGGGATTGTTGTAGGTGCAGGCTTAATGGGCCGAATGGCCCCTTTCTGCCCTGTAGGGACTCTATGATGTAAGCAATAGGAGGAGGTCTGACCGTGACTGATCCGAGTGTGGCTCCACTCTCCAGACCCCTTGCTCCCGCTCCCCGACAAATAAATGCCAAAGGTTTGAGAGGCTGTGGTGAGGGAAGGAAGGAACTGACAGTAGCTTGGCTTTCAAAAGCCTGAAGATTCTGCAAAAGTGTGAAATTCAGGGCAAAATAAAACCCATTCAAGGCACAAAGAGCAAAAGAAATTGACCAGGTGGCAGGCTTTTGCTCTCAGTTTGAACCAATACCCAGCGGCTAACGGTCTGCAAACTGGTCCCATCCTTTAGAAATTCATTTCCTCTTTAATTCCAAAAACAGCAGAAGAAAAAATCACCTCGAGTGCTAAACGGTTTGCAAAGCCGCCGCCGCCTCAGCCTGCTTCGCCCACAAGCACAGCTCTCATCAACTGAAATGGCTGTGGGGAGGCGGGCTTGGCCAGTGCTGAGAGTTGCAAGGTAAATCAGTTCAGTGTTTTGAATGGATTTCCACAGTGAACTAATTAAACTACTGTGGAAGAAGCCAGGCGTGTGATGAGCCCAAATCACAATTGTTACATTACTTTTGTGTCTTAATTTTACCACCTCGAGTGCCTAGAAAATTGCACAACTTGCTGTCTTGCAGTAACATATTACTGCAAATAGCTGCGTAGCTGGTGCCCAAATATCACTGTAGGATTTGGGTGCTTTATTATCCCGAGCTGTGCCATTTATTTATATACATATATTTATATCCCAGCGCTGTGCGCAAGATTTGGATACAGGTCCAAGAAGATTTCTCCTGAACGGGGCGGCACTGTGTTAGCCAAGTCCATGGTAAAGTTTATTTATTAGTGCCACAAGCAGGCTTACATTAGCACTGAAATGAAGTTATTGTGAAAATCCCCTAGTCGCCACACTCTGGCGCCTGTTCGGGTACACAATGAGGAATTTAGCATGGCCAATCCACCGATTGTGCACATCTTTGGACACTAAGGGGCAATTTAGTATGGCTTATCCATCGAACCTGCACATTTTTGAACACTAATAAGCAATTTAGCATGGCCAATCCACCTAACCTGCACATCTTTGGACACTGAGGAGCAATTTAGCAAGGCCAATCTACCCAGAGGAAACCCACGCAGACACGGGGAGAACGTGCAAACTCCACACAGTCACCCAAGGTTGGGATTGAATCCGGGTCCCTGACGTTGTGAGGCAGCAGTGTTAACCACCGTGCCACCCCAACGATGAGACCTTTTGCAGTGGTATCTTATGCAAAACAATCAGTGGCACATTTTTATAGCTTTTGCCTTTAGGTTTAAAAAAAAAAATCAAGGTGCTATCAAAGTTTAAAATGAATTGCATTTTTGCCGCACTGACATTCTGCTGCGCTGCTGACAGCTTACAGCACTCATTAAAGTGGACATTAAATCTCATTCCTGACTTGAGGCACAGGGACCCACAGGCTTGCAGCCAAGGACAATTAATAGCTCAGAGGAGTGAACGTTTGGCAACAGACTTGGTCGCACAAACGTGTTTGCATAAGACAAAAGAAAACTCCACAAACTGGGCTGAGGGGGTTAAATTAGGGCAGGTTGCGTAAGCCACCTCCATCTCAAGGACAATTAGGGATGGACAACAAACGCAGGCCTTACTGGTGATATCCACATCCCAAAGAATAAAAAAAACCATTCCATTAAGTGCTGGAAAAAAGGAGGGCGCGATCTTACCAGCCGTTGGCGCCACGCTCCCGCTGCAGCAAGGTCGGAGAGTTTGGCGCCCAGCCAAATCTCCATTCACTGCAGCGGGATGGGAAAGTCCCGCCGGCGCGAACGGTGGTAACATTCTGGAGTTAATTTATTTGAGATGTACGAAATGATTCTAGGAGTTGATGGGAGTCGATGGAGGGAAACTGTTTCCTTTGGTAGGAAATGCCATTACAAGGGCTGGGGATAACTTTAAAACGAGAGCTAAGCTTTCCAGGACAAGGTTCAGAAGCGCTTCTGCACACAAAAGCGAGAGGAACTCTCGGCTTCACAACTATCTGGCCAGGCTGAGGGATCAATCAAAAATTTCCGAAATGATTTTTTATTCATGGGATGTGGGCGTCGCTGGTAGTTCCAGCATTTATTGCCCATCCCTAATTGTCCTCGAACTGAGTGGCTTGCTAGGCCACCAGAGGACATTTAAGAGTCAACCACATTGCTGTGGCTCTGGAGTCACACGTCGGACAGACTGGGTAAGGATGGCAGATTTCCTTCCCTAAAAGACATTAGTGAACCAGATAAGTTCTAACAACAAATCGACAATGGTTTCATGGTCATCATTAGACTCTTAACTCCAGATTTCTTTTTATTGAATTCAAATTTCACCATCTGCCGTGGTGGGATTCGAACCCGGGTCCCCAGGGTTACCCATGGTCTTTGGATTATGAGCCCAGTGGCAATACCACTATGCCATGACCTGCCCCGAAATTTGGACCGTTAGGCAAGAGAATCAAATGTATGGAAGCAAGACAGATAAGCGAAGATTACAGATCATCCACAATCTAAATGAATGGAGGAAGGCTTGAAGGGGCTTCATGTTCCAATGCAACTTTCTACACGTTCCAAAGGAAGAACTTGCACCCTCCGCCATCCCGTATGGAAGACAGCCAGACAGGAATGTGTGCAATCCACTGGAATCCTGCACACAATCGGAAGAGCAGCTGCCGCGATTGGAACTGTGTTCTGAAGATGAGGAAAAGATCCGATTTGGTTTACTAGAATTCCAGGTTAGTCTGCCATCTTGAACCATGCAATATTGAAGGTAGCCGCACAACACTCACTTGTTTCTACTGTTTTGCTGTGTCCGTCGCCACTACTCTGGAGCTCATCCACAGGAGCAGAATTTGTTTCCATAGATACAGGAGAGTTTGTTCGCAAGCGTCCAGAGGGGCTGAAAGAAATTATATCCCAATTAGCTGAAGCTTGGCTGGGCACACGCGGCTGGCAATTCTCCTCAAAATCGATTTTGGGGTTCCCATTGCTATTTTACTTGACTGTTGTTCCTCCTTCAGATGTGGGGGCGGCACAGATATTCTGGTTGACCCTGGGCTATAATGCCACAATTAGCATGATCACAGCCCATATTAAATGTCCACGCAGACACACTTACTTAGTCTGACCATCACACCAATGCCCCATTTATTTTCTCCCCTTCACCCCCCCCAACTCCTCCACTCCTAACCCAATGCCAAGCTTGGGCTGGGCAACCTCATCATGCCATGTATGTAAATCCAAGGCCCTAGGAACAATATCCAACTGCTGACAACATTACAGCAGACCCAATCCCACTCTCAACCAACAGCAACAGAAGCGGACCCTCCAAGTGAGGCTAGTGATCAGGATCAGGAACAAGCTGGTGGACTATTCTCTTTCCTACTCTGGAGTAGCGACGTTTGCAACTTTACCACTGGCCTTTCTCCTCCAGACAGTTGTAGATTCTTATCAGATGCAGAATTCCATGGGCTATTCACCACTGATCCATTTCCAAAATCCACCTTCTCCAATTACACATAACATTTGCTGATTATTCATTTTATTGGTGTACGCAGCTGTACAGACGCCAATGAAGATGCTGTTTTTAGGTTGTGCTGTTTTGCCAATGGCACTTGGATTGCTTGCAAGGTGCATAAGTGAGCCAGAATTGACCTACCCTAAGTGCTTGATGTAGACTCAGTGAGTTTTACTTTATTAACAATGTTGACATGATGTCAGTACCTCTCCAGTTTCCCCTCTAACTCCACAGCAGTCTGTCCAAGGCTGAATACATGCCCCATTAAAAACTTGCACTTATATAGCACGCTGAATATTGTGAGATGACCCCCAGTGCTTCAATGGAGTTTAATCAAACAAAAACTGACACTTAAAGCTTATTTATTAGTGTCACAAGTACATTAACACTACAATGAAGTTACTGTGAAAATCCCCATGTCGCCGCATTCCGGCGCCTGTTCGGGTACACTGAGGGGAATTTAGCATGGCCAATGCACCTAACCAGCATGTCTTTTGGATTTGGGAAGAAACCGGAGCACCCGGAGGAAACCCACGCAGACACGGGGAGAACGTGCAGACTCCACACAGACAGTGACCCAAACCGGGACCCTGGCACCGTGAGGCAGCAGTGCTGACCACTGTGCACTGAACCAGTGGAGGAGATATTAGGGCCAAACGCTTGTCAAAAGAGGGAGGTTTAAATCAAACTTGAAAGAAGAGGGAGAGGTGGAAGGGGAAGGAAAGTCTAGAGTCGGAAATCCAGAGTTTAAAATCCAGGCAGACCGTGAGGCGTGGCAGCCAGTGAGGTAGCAGCGGAAAGAGGGAATGTGCAAGAGGCCAGAGCTGGGAGAATGTTGAGTTCTCAGTGGGATGTGGTGCTTCAGGAGGTAGCAGAGTCAGGAGGGGCAAAGTGATGGAAGGATTTAAATAGGAGGAGAATTTTAAAAATAGAAATGTTGGTGGACCAGGAACCAAGGAGGGTCAGTCAGCACAGGAGTGGCGAGTGTTTGGACATGGGGAGCAATGTTTTGGGCGAGCTGAGGTTTATGGAGGATGAAAGATAGGTGGTCATCTCGGAAAAGGTTGCAGTATTTGGATCTGGAGGCAGTAAAGCACGAGCGAGGGGTTTAGCTGGGACGGAGATGGGCGATGTTACAGCTCACGGATGTCAGCAGTCTTGGCGGCGGAGAAGGTCAAAAACTCCAGCTTGGCTACCCTGCAATGCACTGTGCGCCACTTCACCATTCATTAACATGTTGCTTCCCAGAAGCTCAACCAAAGGCACTGGTGAGGCCACACCTGGAGTATTGTGTGCAGGTTTGGTGTCCCTATCTGAGGAAGGGTGTCCTTGCTATAGAGGGAGTGGATCGAAGGTTTACCAGGCTGATTCCTGAGATGGCAGGTCTATCATATGAGGAGAGGCCAAGTCAGTTAGGATTGTATTGACTGGAGTTTAGAAGAGGGGGGGATCTCATAGAAACTTATAAAATTCGAACAGGATTAGACAGGGTAGATTCAGAAAGAATGTTCCTGACGGTGGGGGAGCCCAGAACTAGTTTGAGGATAAGGGGTAAACCTTTTAAAACTGAGGTGAGGAGAAATGCTTTCACCCAGAAGGTGGTGAATGTGTGGAATTCACTACCACAGAAAGTAGTTGAGGCCAAAACGTTGTGTGACCTCAAGTAGAAATTAGATATAGCTCTTGGGGCGATAAAGGCTGGGGGGGGCGGGGATCAGGATTTTGATCAGCCATGATCAAAATGAATGGCAGAGCAGACTCAAAGGGCCGAATGGCCTCCTCCTGCTTCTAGTTTCGATGTAAGGCATAAGGACATTGACTGGGTTTGGTTCTTAGCTCTGGGTTAGATCACCAATCTATGTCGAGTGTGCTGAGCTTAACAGTTGTGGGTTGAAAGAAAAAAAGCTAACAGTTGGAAAGTGCGTGACTAGACATTTGGGAGGGCAGAATCTGGCATTGCTCTAATGCCCACCAGAGTCAGTCAACTACATGACCTAGGTTCATATGTAAAGAATTACTTAGAAACATAGAAAGTGGGAGCAGCAGTAGACCTTTTGGCCCATTGAGCCTGCTCTATTATAGCTGATCCTCTATCTCAATGGCACTTTCACATACCCCCTTGACGCCTTTAGTGCCCTGAAATCGATCTATTTCTCTGCAGAAATGGGCACGGAAAGGTTGTCAGTGCAAGGGGTTACTGTACCGTAGCACGACTGAGTCCCCTCGAGAAGGGGAAACTATTGAAACACAAGCTGCTTCTTGCAGTTAGTTACTTACCCGGCCTGGGAGGCAAAGCTGGCGAATACTGCCCATCCCTCTATGGGGGGTGGTGACGTGGTGGGCTCGTTGTTGTCCCACGCGCTAAATCCAGCATCTGCAGCATTCTGGCTGGCACTCGCGTTTGTTGTAGGCATGGCATCGAAGTTCGCTGTCCAACCCGCTTCTGAAAACCAAATTAAAGCTTCGATAAGGAAGAGTCACATTTCTGCAGTGCTTTTCATGGCCACTGTCTGCTTCAACCCACTTAACAGGCAACAAAGTACTTCTGAAGTGTTGTCAGTGCCACAGTGGAGCAAACCGGAACAGTCCACAGACACAAATTAAAAGCAGAGTCTAACCAAAGCACAATTTCTCTTGTTCAATTCCTCAGCCTGTGGGTGTCCATAATCCCAGAATGTAGATGCAAGCATGATAGCCTATAAATTATATATCTGTCTGTATAAAGCTTCACGAAACACATTAACAATTGCACCTCAATGTGTTCATTCTTTCCCAAGATATTAAAGTACATGTTTGCATGCATGTGTACGCGTAAGTCGAGGGTGGCATTGGACTCAGTTCTGGCTTACATTTTTTTATTCTTTCGTGGGACATGGGCGTCGCTGGCTGGGCCAGCATTTATTGCCCATCCCTAGTTGCTCTTGTTCAGAGGGCAGTTGAGAGTCAACCACATTGCTGTGGCTCTGGAGTCACATGTAGGCCAGACCAGGTAAGGACGGCAGATTTCCTTCCCTAAATGACAGTAGTGAACCAGATGGGTTTTTCCGACAATCGACAATGGTTTCACGGTCATCAGTAGATTCTCAATTCCAGATATTATTTATTGAATTCAAATTCTACCATCTGCCGTGGTGGGATTCGAACCCGGGCACCCAGAACATTAACTGAGTTTCTGGATTAATAGTCTGGCGATAATACCACTAGGCCATCACCTCCTGAGTAAAAGGACTCCTCTGGCAATGCAGCACTCAGAGCTGCACTGAAGCATCAGATTGGACCATTCACTATACAACCCACTCTTGGGAGACTCTTCTGCTCTCCAACTCCCTCCCGGCTAACCACATCCCTCTGACCCTCCCTCCCGGCTAACCACATCCCTCTGACCCTCCCTCCCACCTGCAGCTCCTCTGGCTTCTTCCCTCTCCCAAACCCTCACTCATGATGAGGGAAGTGGCAAGTGGGAGGGTTTGGAGCGGGGGTTAAGTGATGAGCTGAGAGGTGCTGTAAGCTGGAGGCAGGAAGCAGCAACAGTTAAGTGTTGGTAAATTCAAAGTTAAGTTGTCACAAGTTTATAAATTGAGAGTGAGTAAGAGGATTTTTGGGCCAGTTAGTTTCAAGGTGGCCAACAGATTTCTGACGTCAAGAAAATCTCAGATAGGGGACGTAATCCACCCTTTTTACATGTTGCCAGATGGGAAAATGATATTTGTTGAGTGCAGACACCATTCTCAAGGACCCCACGTACCCCGGACATTCTCTCTTCCACCTTCTTCCGTTGGGAAAAAAGATACAAAAGTCTGGGACCATGTACCAACCAACTCAAGAACAGCTTCTTCCCTTTCATCAGACTTTTGAATGGACCTACCTCATGTTAAGTTGATCTTTCTCTACACCCTAGCTATGACTGTAACACTACACTCTGCACCCTCTCCTTTTCTTCTCTATGAATGGTATGCTTTGTCTGTATAGCGCTCAAGAAACAACATTTTTCACTGTGTCCCAATACATGTGACAATAATAAATCAAATATGCTGCATTTAGTATGCTGTCTTTTCGGACACATCCAGGTGCTCCGGTTTCCCCCCATGGTCCGAAAGTCGTGCTGGTTAGGTGCATTGGCCATGCTAAATTCTCCCTCAGTGTACCCGAACAGGTGCCAGAGTGTGGCGATTGGGGGCAACTTCACTGCAGTGTTAATGTAAGCCTACTTGTGACACAAATAAATAAACTTTAGGAGTGCTAAAGGATTGGTAGTTGTATGAAGTTGAGAAGTTATGCTCACAGTATATTGAAGCTTGGATGGATCATATTTGACACGCTGTCTTTAAAGGTGATTTTTGGTGTACCAAGACATTTCTTTTGAAGAAATAAATAGCAATGAGTCCATAATGGGCGGCACAGTGGTTAGCACTGCTGCCTCACAGCGCCAGGGGCTCAGCTTCGATTCCCGGCTTGGGTCACTGTGCGGAGTTTGCACGTTCTCCCTGTGTCTGCATGGGTTTCCTCCGGGTGCTCCAGTTTCCCCCCTCAGTCCGAAAGACGTGCTGGTTAGGGTGCATTGGCCATGCTAAATTCTCCTCAGTGTATCCAAACAGACATCGGAGTGTGGCAACTAGGGGATTTTCACAGTAATTTCACTGCAGTGTTAAGTGTTAATAATTCTGTTCTAATTCTACAAGCTGCTCGATTAAAATGTTTTCACATCCTAACTGGCCCTTGCTATTTTTCTAGTCAATACCATTGGCTTAGACAATGTGCTTGAAATTAGTGTCTGATCTTTGGTGTGCCACTGACTGAGCCAAGCCAGTACAGCAGAAGATCTTTCATTCTGCATCTCGATATTTTAAAGTTAAAGTTTATTTATTAGTCACAAGTAAGGCTTACATCAATGCAATGAAGTTACTGTGAAATTTCCCTAGTTGCCACACCCCGGTGCCTGTTTGGGTCAATGCACCCTAACCAGCACGTCTTTTGGACTGTGGGAGGAAACTGGAGCGCCCGGAGGAAACCCACGCAGACACGAGGAGAACGTGCAAACCCCACACAGACGGTGACCCAAGCCGGGAATCGAACCCGGGTCCCTGGCACTGAGAGGCAGCAGTGCTAACCACTGTGCCACCTCAGCTACCCAGCTCAGAGTTTCTGACGCAGACGCCAGACCCCTCGAAATGAAAGCGTTCCCTTTACCCGCACAAACATTCCTCATCTTGATGGGTGCAAAGGCATAAAACAAAATTTTATGAACTTTCTTGCAGACTGAGGACAGATAGCGTTCAGTGGGGATGAGTTCAAATTAAAGGTTATTCGTGAGTGTCACAAGTAGGCTTACATTAACACTGCAATGAAGTTACTGTGAAATTCCCCTGGTCGCCACACTCTGGCACCTGCTTTGTGTACACTGAGGGCGAATTTAGCATGGCCAATGCACCCAACCAGCACGGCTTTCGGACTGTGGGAGGAAACCCATGCAGACACGGGGAGAATGTGCAGACTCCGCACAGACAGTGACCCAAGTTGGGAATCGAACCCGGGTCGGTCCCTGGCGCTGTGAGACTGCAGTGCTAACCACTGTGTCACCGTGCCTCTGTAGAACTTTCCCTACTGAAATCGAATCGCAGTTTCTCTCACCCACTTCTTTACAGAACTGGCCAGAAGGGAAGGTTCACCACAATGAGCGTTGATTAACAATTGTCAGTGGGTTCCTCGCACTGGCTGTACCCGCAACAAAGGCTCCAGTCGAAAGGGGCAGATGAGAAGTTGCCACCAGTGTGAACACCTCTAATTTAAAGGGAGCCAAAGTTGCACCGTTTAATCACCCACCTTTGTGTGGCTCTAACTCCGCTTTCTCGTCCGTGGGCTTTATGGTGCTCGGTCCCCCTTCATCATCCTCCTCTTCTTCAGAGTCTCTGCTTCCTTCGCTGTCTGTGCTGCCAGAGCTTCTGCAAGACGCACACAGGAAATTAAGATGTGGTGTCAGCGTATGCGAGTTTCAGGCTGTATTAACGGAGCACTAACAAATGATAACTTGGTCATTTCTGCTCTTCAGGTGGTTTGAACAGATGATAAATGTGTGGAACGGAGTAACTGACCTGGAAGATCCCGAAGGTGATTGCACCGGTGTTGAGTTGGGTGATCTCAGCTGAGCCGTGCTGGGGGAGTGGGGAGAAATTAACTCCCCATCACTTATCAATGCCCAGTGATTGTGCTAGGAAGGGACTTGGTGGGGACAGGGTTGGGTTTGGCCAACACTCATACCCACTGCAATACAACCACTTTTTAAAAATAATCCCTTCGTGGGATGTGGGCATCACTGCCAAGGTCACCAGTCATTCCCCATCCTAATTGGCCCTGAACTGAGGACTTGTCAAGCCATTCCATGATGGCACAGTGGTTAGCACTGCTGCCTCACAGCGCCAGGGATCTGGGTTCAATTCTGACCTCGGGTTATTGTCTGTGCGGAGTTTGCACATTCTCCCCGTGTCTGCGTGGGTTTCCTCCGGGTGCTCCGATTTTCTCCCACAGTCCAAAGATATGCGGGTTAGGTGGATTGGGCCATGCTAAATTGCCCCTTAGCGTCAGAGGGATTAGCAGGGTAAATGCGTGAGGTGGTGGGGATAGTGTCTGGGTGGGATTGTGGTCGGTACAGACTCGATGGGCCGAATAGCCTCCTGCTGTAATGTAGGAATTCTATGAGCAGTTAAGAATCAACCAGTTCTATGAGTAGTTAAGAATCTCTGGAGTCACATGTAGGCCAGACCAGGTAAGGACGGCAGATTTCTTTCCCTAAAAGGACATTAGAGAGCTAGATTGATTTTTACCATCAAGAGTTTCACGGCACTGGCATTTAAATCCAGATGTATTTTTATTAATCTATTGAATTTCTTAATTAATTGAATGCAAATTCCCTCAGCTGGGTGGTGGGATTCAAGCCTGTGCTATTAGCCTGGGCCCCTCGATGTCGAGTCCAGTGACATTGGCACTACGCTACTATTTCCCTGCTTGCGATCGCAGTTCATCAAGGGAGCTCCGTGAGCTGATGGAACCCAGCTCGTGGAACTGTACCACACTGTGCTCAGGAGTGAGGGTCGGAAATCTCTCTCTGACAAACCCTAGCCTGTGCCCGTACCTTGGCGCGCGCGGTGCATCGGTTGCAAAATGCACGTCCTTTTCTTGCCACACGTCATCTTCGTCCGAGCCTTCGTCGTCATTGAACTGTCGTATTCGCTCCTTCCAACACTCCTCGAACAGGTTGGTGTTTGGCTGAGAAATGAAAAAGGGGAGGAAAAGAAAAAAAATCAAGCTTGCGCCCGAGTTCTGAAATCAGCCCTGCCGTATAAATATTTAAACTGAGAGATAAGCAGCTGGCTTCGATCTCAAGTTTAAAAATAGAAATCAGTTCACCCACCAGCTTTCCTTTCGAACGTTTTTTCAGAGTAGGTGGGTTCACTGTGAATTGAAATAGTGCAATGCTTTGTAAGAGTCACAACTTCAGTGCCGGCCAGAGATCAACGTTTCTGACTTGCTCCACTGATGAATCCATACGGAAAGACACACACCCCATGACTAGCTGCACAGACCAAGGCGGCCCCCCCCATTCTAACCCATGCCAGAACTCATCTGAAGGCTACTCAGATGGTGAGGGCAGGAGAGACGTCACCTCAGGTTCGTGCTCTCGACTGCCACCCCGCTGCTGTTGGAGGGAAAAGATGCAATCTGAACGTTTGGCTTGGTATGATGCTTTTGTGGTTGAATGGCCCCAATGACACCCGGGACTTGCAAGCAATCAGTGCTCGTTCACCTCAGCTGCACAAGGGTTATTCGCACCTTCGGAATTGTATCCCAGTAGGTCCGTGAGAGATGTTAGAGAAGGTGGGGAAAAAACCGGAGAGGTTTGCCATGTTAAAACTGTGGGAAGTACAAACATTCGACGAGTAAAGTTAAGGGCCAGGAGCCAATGTACAATCAGGGTTCATGAAAGCCAAATTGCATCATAAATTCTCTCATCACAAACACTCGCCTTTATCAATCAGGCTATAGATTACAAAAGCAGAGGGGTCACGAGGGAGTTGTATCCAATTTTGGTGAGGCCACAGCTGGAGTAGTGTGTGCAGTTCTGGTCGCCACAATATAGGAAGGACGTGATCGCACTGGAGTGGGTGCAGAGGAGATTCACCAGGATGCTGCCTGGGATGGAACATTTAAGTTATAAAGAGAGGTTGGATAGGCTTGGGTTGTTTTGTCTGGAGCAGAGAAGACTGAGGGGACGACCTGATTGAGGTGTTCAAGATTATGAGGGGCATGGACAGGGTGGATAGGGAGCAGCTGTTCCCCTTGGTTGAAGGGTCAGTTACGAGGGGACACAAGTTAAAAGTGAGACGTGGGAGGTTTAGGGGGGATTTGAGGAAAAGCTTTTTTACCCGGAGGGTGGTGATGGTCTGGAATGCGCTGCCTGGGAGGGTGGTGGAGGCGGGATGCCTCACATCCTGTAAAAAGTATCTGGATGAGTACTTGGTGCATCATAACATTAAGGCGATGGGCCAAGTGCTTGCAAGTGGGATAAGGTGGGCAGGTCAGGGCCTTTCATGCGTTGGTGCAGACTCGATGGGCTGAAGGGCCTCTTCTGCACTGTAGGATTCTGTGATTCTCTCAATTTCCCATGTGAGCAGAGTCATTAAAAAGCCCGATTTTCTCCCTCAAAACCCAAATTCACCAGGGTCTGAACGCGAATCTGTGCCAAAGAAATGTGCACATTACGTTAGCGGTGCCATCGTTAATGCGTTGAGAGACAGGAGCTATACTCACACTATCACTGTTGGCATCGAACACAAAGCTGATGTTTGCTGCTCTCTCAAATGGGGAACTGTAAACCAAACAGGAAACAAAGCATAAATATTCACCTTTTCAAAAAGCCAGAAGTGGACTTTGCCAACATCGCACAAGAAGAATTACCTCAGGTAAAAAAAAATTCTTAAACCTTTCAATTCAAGATTTCTATAAAAAACCTTGTAACTGCTGGCAATTCCTAAATGGTGACTTCACATTTAAATATGCACCATTGGAAGGTCACGCAACTCCCAAAATCTTACAGTAGAGGAGGAGACCATGTGTCAGTGAGGTCAGAGGTTATGGGTTTTATGGGTTTATCGCCCTGCCCTTTCTTACATTTTTATTTTTCAGAATATTTACCCGCTTCTGGCTGATTGTTAAATATCTGAAAGGAGTTGGACGTGGCCACAAGGGCCTTATCCTTTTACCCCTTATTCTTAGACTGTGACCCCTAATTCTGGACGCACGGTGGCACAGTGGTTAGCACTGCTGCCTCACAGCGCCAGGGACCTGAGTTCAATACTGGCTTTGGGTCACTATCTGGATGTGGAGTCTTGCACGTTCTCCCCGTGTCTGTGTGGGTTTCCTCCGGGTGCTCCGGTTTCCTCCCACAGTCCAAAAGACGTGCGGGTTAGGTAGATTGGCCGTGCTAAATTCTCCCTCAGTGTACCCGAACAGGCGCCGGAGTGTGGCAACTAGAGAATTTTCACAGTAACTTCATTACAGTGTTAATGTAAGTCAACCTGTGACACTAATAAATAAACTTTAAAACTTTTTCGGGAACATTCTTCCCGCATCTAGCTTGTCCAATCCCATCAGGATTTTATGTTTCTATGAGATCGCCTCTCATTTTTCTAAATTCCAGTGACAGCAAGTCCATTCAATCCAGTCTCCCTTCATATATCAGTCCAGGAATCAGTCTGTTATTCAACCTCTCATTTCCAGATAGAAGTAACCTCTAAACGACCTCTGCAATTGGCTGCTAGATATCACCTTACTTGCCTTCCTTCGTTACCTGGCCATTTGAAAATCTAGGTTTCCAATCTGCTTAGTCGAATAATTTGCTGCGTGCAAGTGCCTGCATGAGGCCTTTCCCCGCTGTAATTTGATGAGAAACCCACCGGAGTTGTTTCGACCCTTGGTTTCACAGTGCGGTGTGTATGACCACAGTTGGCTCACGGACTCTGCACTCACCGAGAACATTAGAGCACCAAGAAACCCTTTGTAACTTGTGTTATCCTTACATAATCTGTGTACAACTGCAAGTGGCACAGTGGTTAGCATTGCTGCCTCACAGAACCAGGGGTCTGGGTTCAATTCCAGGCTTGGGCCACTGTCTGTGAGGAGTCTGCGTGGGTTTCCTCCGGGTGCTCCGGTTTCCTCCCACAGTCCAAAGATGTGCAGGTTAGGGTGGATTGGCCATGCTAAATTGTCCCTTAGTGTCAGGGGGACTAGCTAGGGTAAATACATGGGGTTATGGGAATAGGGCCTGGGTGGGGTGTGGTTGGTGCAGATTCGATGGGCCGAATGGCCTCCTTCTGCATTGTAGGTTTCTTTGGATTCTATGATTATAGGTGGGATGAAGGAGTAGAATATTATAGTTAAATTCTAAGTTTAAGTCTATTTATCAGTGTCACAAGTAGGCTTACATTAACACTGCAATGAAGTTACTGTGAAAATCCCCGAGTTGCCACACTCCAGCGTCTGTTCGGGTACACTGAGGGAGAATTTAGCACGGCCGATGCACCCTAACCAGCACGTCTTTCGGACTGTGGGAGGAAACCCACGCAGTCATGGTGAGAACGTGCAGATTCCGCACAGACGGTGACCCAAGGCGGGAATCGAACCAGGGTCCCTGCGCTGTGAGGCAGCAGTGCTCACCACTGTGCCGCCGTGAAATGGTTACACCACCAGTGAACAGAACTCACTTCACACTTTCCTCCTGCTCGGCAAACTCCTCATCGTTGAAGCCAAACTGGTCGATGAAGGTGGAGGTCATCTGTTGAATCTGATAGTCGGAGAAAGCCTGAACGGGGAAAAGAAAAGCAACAGTGATACAGCCGTCAATCAGAACAGTGAGCGAGAGACAGTCATAGACGGCAATCAGAGCTCAAAAAATGCAGACTCGCCAAAGTAAATAACAGCAGCGGCGAGCAATGGTAATCCTGTGGTTTAAGTCACTTCATTTGGAAATTGAGGGACCAACTCCTAATTCAGTCAAGACAGCGGATGCTGGAAAACCTCAGCAAGTCCGGCAGCAATTTTCCAGCATCCTGTTCTTGCTTCAGATTCCAGCGTCCGCGTTATTTTGCTTATCCTAGTCGTGCCATTGGTCCCACCACCTGCCCCGTCTTCACAGAGTGTAAAGCCGAGTAGTGACACTGCCCAGTCCCATCAATAGTGGAACCACCATGGAGACTGAAGAGAACGCGAGGGGCACAGGTATGAGGTGCGAGGGGCAAGGTTTAAAGGAGGTGTACGAGGCATAGAGGGTGGTGGGTGCCTGGAACTCGCTGCCGGGGGAGGTAGTAGAAGCAGATACGATTGTGAGTTTTAAGGGGCGTCTTGACAAATACATGAATAGGATGGGAATAGGGGGGAGTATGGTCCCCAGGAGGGTAGGGGGTTTTAGCTCAGTCGGGCAGCATGGTTGGTGCAGGCTTGGAGGGCCGAAGGGCCTGTTCCTGTACTGTAATTTTCTTTGTTCTTTGAAATTTGTTCAGCCAACAAGCTGACTATAATTCGCCCAGTACCCTATCATTTCCTTCTCTCCTATTTTTTTTATTCACTCATGGGACATGGGCGTCGCTGGCTGGGCCGGCATTTATTGCCCATCCCTAGTTGTCCTCGAGAAGGTGGTGGTGAGCTGCCATCTTGAATCGCCATGTGCTGTGGGTTGGCCAGCACAGAGTCTATGAACCGTATATTTCGTCTGTATAGCTTGCAAGAAACAATACTTTTCACTGTATCCCAATAATATAATAAATTCAATCGAAAAGCTATATGACAATTTCCAACCCCCTTTATTTTGCCCGCTGACCCCCCCGCTTTTTTTTTTAACCCCTTCCGCGCCCTTGAAGAAAGATTTAAGAATGAATGGACAAGAGGGAGTAAAAAGCCATGGAGAGAGAGAGAGAGAGAATGCAAGCTTTTCAGTGTTTTGTGCTGCGCCCAGTTCATACCTGCTGTAGAACAGCCTCCTGTGGGAAGCTGAACTCTTTCAGGTCATTCTCATCGTCATCACTTGAGGAGTGCAGGTTCCGCATGTTTACCTGAGCCACAAACGTCAAACATGACTTATTGCAAAACAAATACAGCGAGGCTTTCAGTGCAGTATCAAAAGATCTCCCAAAAATATTAGATTAGACAGCCAATCGTTCTAAAAACACAAGACTGTCATGACTCACAGCATTGGGCTTCCAAAAGGCAGTGAATGCCTGAAGCAACTGCCAATGTCAGAGAAAAGGACACTTTAACCATGGGAAGCAAGAATCATAAAATCTTACGGTGCAGGAGGCCATTCGGCCCATCGAGTCTGCACCGACCATGACCTATCCCCATAGCCCTACCTACGTATTTACCCTGCTAGTCCTCCTGACACTAAGGGGCAATTTAGCACGGCCAATCAACCTAACTCGCACATCTTTGGACTGTGGGAAGAAACCCGGAGGGAACCCACGCAGAAACGGGGAGAACGTGCAAACTCCACACAGTGACCCAAGCCGGGGATCGAACCCGGGTCCCTGGCGCTGAGAGGCAGCAGTGCTAACCACTGGGCCACCGCCTCGAGTTAGAAGGAAATGCTGACGACCTTGGAGGGGAAGTTACCACCTCTTAACCAGGTGATCAAAGACGGGCTGAAAAAAAAAATAGAGGCACCGAAATCTGTTGACGCATTGCCAATGTCAGAGGGAAAGATACTTTAACCAGGGGAAGCAAGAATCATAGCATCCCTACAGTGCAGAAGGAGGCCATTCAGTGGCTAGCGCACACACCTCCACCGGCTAAGATTTCACTGTCGGTTCCTTCACTCTTCCCACTTCCAGAACTTTCCTCAGGCCTGCTGGCCCACCTTCCTCCTCATGAAACCAGTGAGCAGGCTCTAGGCACCTACTCGGCACCTGCAGCTGACTGGTGAGATGGTGCCCAAGTTCGAATTTCAGCTGAGCGTCAGCGGTATGTTTGCTGTTTCAGCCCCAGAAACAGGTCAAAACTAATTCCATCCGTTTATTATCGGTGCACAATGTATTTTTGGCCAGCGAGAACTCTAAAAGTGGAACCAGGCAGAATTCCTGCTCCTGGATACAATCCAGTGATCTGGCTGGAAGGTGCACATCTGCGCACACAATTGGGGCTGGTCTGCAATTCTCCGTAAGAAGTTTAACAACACCAGGTTAAAGTCCAACAGGTTTATTTGGTAGCAAAAGCCACACAAGCTTTCGGAGCTCCAAGCCCCTTCTTCAGGTGAGTGGAATTCTGTTCACAAACAGGGCATATAAAGACACAAACTCAATTTACATGAATAATGGTTGGAATGCGAATACTTACAGCTAATCAAGTCTTTAAGTTACAAACAACGTGAGTGGAGAGAACATCAAGACAGGCTAAAAAGATGTGTATTGTCTCCCTGTCTTGATGCTCTCTCCACTCACGTTGTTTGTATCTTAAAGACTTGATTAGCTGTAAGTATTCGCATTCCAACCATTATTCATGTAAATTGAGTCTGTGTCTTTATATGCCCTGTTTGTGAACAGAATTCCCACTCACCTGAAGGGGCTTGGAGCTCCGAAAGCTTGTGTGGCTTTTGCTACCAAATAAACCTGTTGGACTTTAACCTGGTGTTGTTAAACTTCTTACTGTGTTTACCCCAGTCCAACGCCGGCATCTCCACATCATGGCTGCAATTCTCCCCCATGGGAGAGACTTGGTCTGGCTTCACACATCAACGTGGGTGTGGGGTAGTAGAGGAACGCCATGCACCTGTGGCATTGCGTCCTAGCAAGGTGGGCAGAGAGCTGACAACCCCTGTGGGATATCGAGGTGTTTCGAGTGAAGCTGAAACTGGAGACGATTTTCAGCCAAAAGTGGCTGCAATGCTTGGACACTGGCCAGTGGCCCCCGCTCAAAATGCTAACTTACCAAGTCAACGGTGTTTTTCTTGTTCATTTCAGAGAGTGATCCCAACACAAACTTGTCCCATCGGTCCCTCTCTTCATCTGGTAGTTCTGAAACAAGGGCAAAAGTCAATTATGCAAATTCCGTCACAAGAATCTTCAGGGTCAGGGCAACACACCAAGTTCCATTCCTCTTAGATGCCTCTCTTTTTAGAAAACCATCAACATTTCATAAGTCCTTTGTGCTCACGATCATACCTAATGGGTTAAATCTGCATGTTGGTCACCCTAGGGCGGCACGGTGGCACTGCTGCCTTACAGCACCAGGGACCCGGGTTCGATTCTGGCCTCGGGTGCCTGGCTGCGGAGTTTGCACGTTCTCCCCGTTGGGACCGGTTCTGGGGGAGGTGGGACCTGTACAAATTGGACGGGTTACACCTGGGCAGGACTGGGACTGATGTCCTAGGGGGACTATTTGCTAGAGCGGTTGGGGAGGGTTTAAACTAATATGCCAGGGGGATGGGAATCTATGACAGTCCAAAGATGTGCGGTTAGGTTGATTGGCCATGCTGAATTGCCCCTTAGTGTCCGAAGATGTGCAGGTTAGGGGGATTAATACACGGGGTTATAGGGATGGGGCCTGGGTGGGATGCTCTGTCAGAGAGTCAATGCAGATTCGGTGGGCCGAATGGCCTCCTTCTGCGCTGTAGGGATGCTACTCTACACTCTATGAATGAAGGAAATCTATCCCGAAATGCTCTTCTTACTCCAGACATCATTGTTGCATAACCTGATATTTAACCCCTTGATCACCGCAAGCAATTTGCAACTTCTGTCTGTTTCCAAGATTGCAACGATCCACAATGCCAGCACCAGTCAGGTGGGCACTCAATGTTCAGATATGCAGTTAATTCTAGTCACTGCCAGTTACTGGTCTTGCCACCCGCTACCTGACAGCAAGATATCCATCCGGTGAAACTGACACTTTCCCCAGGAGGTGTAGGTAATTGGGATGGACAACGGGAATGGTTTTCAATCCCGATTGATCCCAATTTTAGAAAGAAAGCCGCCAGTTCCATGCTAATCCATCAGCACAACTGATACAAGACATGAGCTGAGAAGAACAGAGCAGCTCTGAATTCACTGTGGTGAATCGCAGTCGGATATTAATGGCGAGTTCTTCTGGCTGGCTGACAAATTACCTTTGATCATCTGTGCTATCGAAATATGGTTCGGACCATTTTCTGAATTTTGTGCCATGGCATTTGCTATCCTAGTTAAATGACCCATGTAGCCTTTCCGCTTGCCACCTTCCGACCTAAGAGGAAACAGAACAACATAGAAATAAGCCACACTCTCGGAAGTCACAAACACTAGTAGGTTTATAGATGGTTTACAGATGACCATTCGGCACTAACCCCATTTCCCAGCGCTTGGCCCACAGCCCTGGAGGCTACGACAGCACAAGTGAATATTTAAATGTTACGAGAGTTTCTGATTCAACCACCCATTCAGGCATTGAGTTCCAGACTCCCAGCACCCTCTGAGTGAAGAGGCTTCTTCTCAACCTCCCCTCTTAGCCTTCTCTCGTACCTTAGACCTATGCTCCCTGATTATTGACCTCTCTGCTAATGGAAAAAGTGTCTTCCGATCCAGCCTTGTATTAAGCAACTCAGTAGCTCCCACGGCATACGAGCAAGGCAATTGGTGTAGCATCAAACCATACAGAGTAGAAACTCCCAGATTCCAACCTGCGCAAGGTAGCTGACCTCAGCATGGCCAGTACCTGGGAGTGCTCCAATTGCTTTCACCACCCCTGGACTACGGAAGGGCAAAGCAGCCCAAGACTCCACTCCTGATCTCTACCTGGTGACATTTGTCATGGTGTCCTAAAGGACAGGATGATCCGAAGTGCACTGCCTGCAAGGGCAGCAGCAAGCCTCCTCCCATGTTGTACGATTGCATAGAGAGAATTTGTGGACAGCATGGTGGCAAGCTGCTGCCTCTCTGCTCCAGGGACCCGGATTCAATTCCAGCCTCAGGTGACTGTCTGTGTGGAGTTCACATGTTCTCCCAGTGTCTGCGTGGGTTTCCTCCCACAGTCCAAAGATGTGCAGGTAAGGTCGAATGGCCATGGTAAATTGCCCCTTAGTGTCGCAAGATGTGTAGGTTAGTCAAGGGACATGTGTCGGAGGGGGAGGGGTCTGGGTAAGATACTCTGTCAGAATCGGTACAGACTAGATGGCCTCTTCTGCATTGTAGGGATTCTATGGAATCAGAGAATCCTACAATGCAGAAGGAGGTCATTCAGCCCATCGAGTCTGCACTGACCATAATCTCACCCATAATCACATGCATTTTACCCTAGCTAGCACCCCCCACCCCCCCAAAAAAAACGATGGGGCAATTTAGCATGGCCAGTCCACCTAACCTGCAAATCTTTGGAGTGTGGGAGGAAACTGGAGCACCCGGAAGAAACCCACGCAGACACGGGGAGAGCGTGCAGACTCCGCACAGATAGTGACCCAATCCGGGAATCGAACTTGGCTCCCTGGCGCTGCAGGGCAGCAGTGCTAACCACTGTGCCGCCCTAATTAAAGAATCCTGAATGGACAGACAGATTGTGGAAATTCAGACTCAAGCTGCTTATCCATCTGTTGCAGGGCTCAAAATAACAGTCACTGCTTTGCGATCCACCCAATGAAATAAGAGCCACGTGGTCCGTTCTAGATCTGCACCGTTTAAGTGCGCTTCCATCTGCACATTAAGGTGGGACTGACTGCAATGGATGATGTTTCTGAGGCTTTATATTTAGCTTTCCTCACAAAACAGGTGCAAAAGCAATTAATTATTCCTAGGCAATGGCCTAGTGGTATTGGCGCTAGACAATTAATCCAGAAACTCACCTAATGTTCTGGGGATGGTGAAATTTGAATTCAATAAAAAGCATCTGGAATTAAGAATCTATTGATGACCACGAAAGCATTGTTGGAAAAACCAATCTGGTTCACTAATGTCCGTTAGGGAAGGAAATCTGCCATTCTTACCCGGTCTGGCCTACATGCGACTCCAGAGCCACAGCAATGTGGCTGATTCTCAATTGCCCTCAGACAACTAGGGATGGGCAATAAATGCTGGCCCAGCAATCGATGCCCATGTCCCACGAATGAATGAAAAAAAGATTCAATCCACAGTCTATGCCGAGTTAATTGACTTCAGCCAAGTCTAATCACTATCAAATCACACACACAGGGTGAAACAGGGATAAGATGGAAGGTGCAAAAACTCATTCTGTTCGGGATAGGGGGATATATCCTCCTTTATAAATAAAGGACTCACTCCCTGGGCTTGCCACAGTGGAGGCAACCGAGAGGATGCGAGTAGGTTTGAGTGTCCAGTAACGGATGACTTTTCTGGACAAGGCTTCTCAAAGTACCTGAACTAAGGAGGGGTGAGGGGAGCTGGTTAGTTCAGTCAGCTAGACAGCGCACGCGTGGCTCAGGGTAACGTACCACTAATCCCTATTCTGGCTGCAGTGTTCTGAAAGGTAAACGTTTGGCAGAGGGATCAGGGAGTGTGGCAAGCTTGGCTTTGAGTCAAGGGTTCCTCCTCCAACTGCTGGTGGAGGGGCTGGTGCCGAGATCCTCTCATCTCAATTGACATTTTTGCTGTTTCCTTCTCTGGATATCGCCTGCGCACCCCTCCATTTCCTGAATACTTACTGCACTTTTTCATTCTCTTCCCAGGCCGACACGACTCTGTGCAGCAACCGGCACTTCTGGAACAGCTGATAGGAAAAAGAACACAGGAATATTTCAGGTTCCAACACGTAAGCTGGCTAACGGTTCCGCTCTCGACCCCTCCGATGCCACGGTGTTGCCAGCCCGCCCGTCCAACAACCAGCCCTGGATCAGCTGCAATTCTCTCAAATTAAACTTCAGGCAGACCAGAGCCACCATTTTCGATCGACCTGCCAATGGAACAGCTCCTTACCATCATCGATTCCCTCCCTCTCCCTGGGCACTGCCTTATCGCAATCTCCGCGTTCTACTGGACCCACAGGCGGTCTAGCGACCCATATTCTCACCGTCACAACTTCACTTTCGCCTTCATGACACCAGATGTCTCAGCCCCTGCCTTAGTCCATCTGCGACCGAAACATCCATTTATGCACTTACCACATCCAGAGACTCCCTCAATGACCTTCTGGCTAGTACCCCATTCTCTGACACCCCACCCCGCCCCATCATTCCCCCAATCCCCTTCCCCCCTCCCACCCCCAATCATTCCCCCAATCCCCTCCCCCCCCCCCATCCCCAATCATTCCCCCAACCCCCTCCCCCCCCCATCCCCAATCATTCCCCCAATCCCCTTCCCCCCCCTCCCTCCTCCCAATCCCCCCCCCCCAACCACCCTCTCCCCTTACCCCCCCCCAGCATCCTCCCCCATCCCCCTGGTCCAGTAACATCTCAATATTAAAATTCTCCCCATATATTCAAATTCCTCACCACGCCCCATATCTACAACCAGCTCCAAATCCCACAATACACTGCATTCCTGACTCTCGCCTCATGCCTTCAGCACACGGAGCACAGCAGTTCAGGGCAGTGGCTCACTGCCACTTTCTCGGGGGCAATTTGGGATGGGCAATAAGCACTGGCCTTGCCACCAATGACCACATCCGCACAAATGAATCAAAAAGAGAATGGTGCAAAATGCTGATTAATTTGCACATTGCTGTTTTGCATTCTATTTATAAGTCTCATTAGGTTCAACTGATAACTCGAACATTTCACATTAGGCTGCAGGATGAAAAGGAAGCTTTCTTTAAACCAGTCCGAGCTGGATTTGAATACAAGGCTAAGGGGTAGGACGTCAGTGTCTAACCCACTGGACCGTGATCCCTGAAAGAACCAGGTTTTACATACGTGTTTGATGAGTGGATTCTCTCGGGTGGACTCTGTGCTGTTTTCGCTGTGATTTTCTACATTGGCTTCAGTGCAATCTTCTGCTGGAGGGTTCCCCAGAGCCGTGCTAATGCACAGCTCCACTTGCAAGTGGAGGAAGTTATTCCACACGTACTTGAAGTAGAGATCCTGGTGAAACAGATCCATGACGAAAGGGCATTAGTGTGGAACGGTAAGAAAACACACTCTTGGTAGGATTGAGACAACAGAACAATCTGTGGACAAAATCTCAACCCCAGCTGCTGTTATGCAAGGGGACAAAATGGGCGGCATGGCGGCACAGTGGTTAGCACTGCTGCCTCAACAGTGCCAGGGACCCAGGTTCAATTCCAGCCTTGGGTGACTGCCTGTGTGGAGTCTGCACGTTCTCCCCGTGTCTGCGTGGGTTTCCGCCCGGGTGTTCCGGTTTCTTCCCACACTCCAAAAGATGTGTAGGTTAGGTGGATTGTCCATGCTAAATTGTCTCTTAGCGCCCAAAGATGCAGTTAGGTGGATTGGCCATGCTAAATTGTCCCTTAGTTTCCAAAGATGTGCAGGTTAGGTGGATTGGCCATGCTAAATTGTCCCTTAGTTTCCAAAGATGTGGTTAGGTTAGGTAGATTGGCCATTCTAAATTATCCTCAAGTGTCCCAAGACGTCTAGGCTAGATGGATTAGTCATGGTAAGTGTGTGGAGTTACGGGGATAGGGTCTGGGTAAGTTAATTTATCAGAGAGTCGGTGCAGACTCGATGGGCCGAATGGCCGCCGTCTGTACTGTAGGGATTCTATGAAAAAGGTTTACAACAAAGCGTATGCACAGCACGCACTCCTCATTTCCTGTCAGTTCAGATATAATCACGGTTCCTTTTCTCATTCTTGTGAAGACAATGTCTCTTACTGGGATGTGGTTCCACTTTCACTGGTGGCCATCCTTCTCAAACCAGTCTAGGCAAACTATTCAGATACGGCTACTGTTTTTCACCTTCCCTGGTTGGTACGGAGGGCAGCCCTCTCCCAGCCCCAACACTCACCAGAAGAACGTCCAGTGTGTTCAACTCCATCAACTCCTGATTCACGTCGCTATTGTTCACTTGTAAGACGCTGGTGACGAGTTTGACCACATGAACCCGAGTGTTCCCCAGTGGCGGGTCCAGGGTGCCCCAGGTAGTCACCATTTTACTTTTCTATGGAAAGAGAAAGAAGAACATTGAAGGGGTAAGAGGCAAAGTCTCAAAATACAATGCGCATTATCTTGAACTGTAGTTAATTTCTAGAGTGATTGAGATGCTTGTTAGTGAAAGCCTCTGATTGGGACGCAAGCATGAGAAGCAGTAGTTGCTACTCTGGCCCCTCAAACCTGCTCGCCATTCAATAGATCATAGCTGTGTTTCTACATCAACTCCACTTCCCCTCCCCTATTCCCTCCATGCCGCCACTATAGTTAAGAAAGACCACCAACGCCTCTACTTTCTCAAGAGCCGAAGGAAATTCAGCATGTCCGTTATGACTCTCATCAACTTGTACAGATGCACCATAGAAAGCATCCTTTCCCGATGTACCACAGCTTGGTATGGCTCCTGTTCTGCCCAAGACGGCAAGAAACTACAAAGGGTTGTGAACGTAGCCCAGTCCATCACATAAACCAGCCTCCTGTCCATCGAGTCTGCCTAAACTTCCAGCTGCCTTGGAAAAGCAGCCAGCATAATCGAGGACCCCACACACCCCGGACATTCTCTCTTCCACCTTCTTCCGTTGGGAAAAAGATACAAAAGTCTGACATCACGTACCAACTGACTCGAGAACAGCTGCCATCAGACTTTTGAATGGACCTACCTTATATTAAGTTGATCTTTCGCTACACCCCAGCTATGACTGTAACACCACATTCTGCACCCTCTTCTTTCCTTCTCTATGAACAGTATGCTTTGTCTGTATAGCGCGCAAGAAACAATACTTTTCACTGTATACTAATACATGTGACAATAATAAATCAAATCAAACTCAGTGTATAAAAATCTATTAATGCTGAATATGGTCAAATTCTCTAACCAGAGGACTGCAATCCTAGTCAAAGATTCACTACCTCGAGGGATTCTCTTTGTTTCAATGCTGGATGACGGACCGCTTATTCACAGATTATAACCTCTAATTCTAAACTCTCAAGGAATAGACCATAAGACCATAAAACATAGGAGCAGAATTAGACCACTCGGCCCATCGAGTCTGCTCTGCCATTCAATCTTGACTGATATTTTTTTCTCATCCCCATTCTCCTGCCTTTTCCCCATAACCCCTGATCCCCCGATTAATCAAAAACCTATCTATCTCTGTCTTCAAGACACTCAATGACCTGGCCTCCACAGCCTTCTGTGGCAAAGAGTACCACAGATTCACCACCCTCTGGCTGAAGAAATTCCTCATCTCTGCTTTAAAGGATCGTCCCTTTAGCCTGAGGTTGTGCCCTCTGGTTCTAGTCTTTCCTACTAGTGGAAACATCCTCTCCGTGTCCACTCTATCCAAGCCTTGCAGATCCCCCCCTCATCCTTCTAAACTCCAATGAGTATAGATCCAGAGTCCTCAACTGTTCCTCATATGAGAAGCTCTTCATTCCAGGGATCATTCTTGTGAACCTCCTCTGGACCCTTTCCAAGGCCAGCACATCCTTCCTTAGATACGGACGTAAGTGAGAACACAATCACACCAATAGTCACGCACAATAAGATCTAACCTAAAGCAGAACATTAAAACTAGAAGCAGCTGCCACCAGCCTATAGTCAACACCATCACATCTACAGGCGATAGCAGGTCAGTGGAAGTACCAGGAGGCAGTCACACCAGGATAGAGGTCTTCTGATTTTATCAGTGGTCAGGGACAGGAGGGTGTGACTGCGAGCAAGGCAGGTATGGAGACCCAGAGGGTAGGAGTAGAGAGGCCTCAGACTTTGCAATTGTCCATTAGGTTTGAAGTTCTTAGTCTATAAGGATGAAAGTGGATGAGTAAACTGAACATGGAACACAAAGCCATTCAAGCAGCAGGAGCTAAAGGCACGCAGTGGTAGTTGGGACCAGTGTAGTCAGTGAGATAGACACAATTCTCTGCAGCCGAGCACGGGAATCTAGACGGCCGTGTTGCCTGTCCAGTGCCAGTGTTCAGGACACCTGCTCTGGGCTGGAGAGGAACTAGCAGCTGGTCAGGAGAAGATCCAGTGGATCCAGTCCACATTGGTACCAACAATGTACACAGAACTGGGAAAGAGCTTCTTGTTGACTGACTATGAGCACCTAATTGAAAAGCGGAACTTCAAAGGTGATAATCTCGATTTCTACCCGAGCCATGAACAAATTTATTTCTTAGTGTCACAAGTAGACTTACACTGCAACGAAGTTACTGTGAAAATCCCCTAGGTCGCCACACTCCGGCGCCTGTTCGGGTACACCGAGGGAGAATTTAGCACGGCCAATGCACCTAACCAGCACGTCATTGGAGTGTGGGAGGAAACCAGAGCACCCGGAGGAAACCCACGCAGACACGGGGAGAATGTGCAGACTTCGCACAGACAGTGACCCAAGCCGGGAATTGAATCCGGATCCCTGGCGCTGTGAGGCAGCAGTGCTAACCACCGTGCAGGCATGGGGCAAATCAGATTAGACGGTTAAATGCATGGATTAATGATTGGTGTGGGAGAAATGGGTTTCGATTCATGAGGCACTGGCCCCAGTACTTGGGTACGTGGGAAGTATACTGTTGGGATGGCCTTCAATTGAACCTTGCTGGGAGGGTGTTCTAGCGAATTGTATAACTAGGATGGTAGACGGGGCTTTAAACTAAATAGTGGGGGTGTGGGGTTAAGCTTGGGAAGATGTAATGAACTGGAGAGAGGAATCAGAACATAAGGTAAGAATAAGGGAAATGATGATTCAAGTGTGGCAGGAAGGGACAGAGTGTACAAAACTATTCCTGCATCAGCAGCGGTTATAAAAATAACAAAGAGGCAGAACAAAAGGCTCTGAATCTGAATGCACGCAGCATTCATAATAAAACAGATGGACAGACAGCTTACAAATAAACAACTATGAGCTGACCGCCATTACAGTCATAGCTGCGGGATGACAAGGATTCGCACCGGAATAGTTAAGGGTCCATGACATTTGAGAAACACAGGCAGCTAGGAAAAGGACATTTGGGAAAGACAGGAAGCTAAGAAAAGGTGGAGGGCTAGCTCTGTTAGATAAGATTGGCATTGGTGTAATGGAGAGATCTGGAGATCCAAATGTAGGATCAGTTTAGGTGGAGATGAGAAACAGCAGAGGGTAAGAATTCACTTGCGGGAGTGGTTTGTCGGCCCCCCCCCGAACAGTAACCACACTGGAGGGTAGGGCATACAGGAACAAATAATGTGGGCTTGTGAGAAGGTACTGGGAAAACCATGGGTGATTTTCATCGACATTGGGCAAATTAAATTGGCAAAGGGAGCCCGATGATGAGTTCCTAGAGTGTTTTCAGGACATTTTCTCAGGACAGTATGTTCTAGTACCAGAGGGCGGGCTATACTAGATCTGATCATGTGCGATGAGACAGAATGAATTAACGACTCAGTGAAGGTGCCCATAGGTAGCAGTGATCATATGATGATGGAATTTCATATTCAGTTTGAGGAAGAGGGTAATGGACCCAAGACTAGTATTTTAAAGTTTATTTATTTATTAGTCACAAGTAGGCTTACATTGACACTTCAATGAAGTTACTGTGAAAATCCCCTAGTCACCACCCTCCGGCGCCTGTTCGGGTACACTGAGGGAGAATGTAGCATGGCCAATGCACCCAACCAGCACATCTTTCGGACTGTGGGAGGAAACCCACGCAGACACGGGGAGAACGTGCAGACTCCGCACAGACAGTGACACAAGCCAGGAATCGAACCCGAGTCCCTGGTGATGTGAGGCGGCAGCCTAACCATTATGGGTACACTAAGGGAGAATGCAGCACGGCCAATGCACCCAACCAGCGCATCTTTTGGACTGTGGGAGGAAACTGGAGGAAACCCCACAAACAGGGGGAGAACGTAAACTTAAATAGGGGCTATTATGAGGGCAGGAAAACAGAGCTGGCCAAGTGAATTGGGAAATTAGGTTAAGGGATAGGTTAGTAGAGATGCAGAGACATTTAAAAGGAGATATTTTCAGAATACTCATAAAAGTTACATTCCACTAAGAGACTCTAAGGGTAGAATACATCATCTGCGGCTAACTAAGGAAGTTGAGGATAATATCAAAGAAAGTGTGTAATTCCACAAATGAGTGCGGCAGGTCAGGAGATAGAACAGAAAGTTAAAAACAAAGAATGATTAATAAGGAGGGAGAAATTAGAGTATGAGGAATAGCTAGCTAGAAATATAAAAAGGTATTTAAAAAGGAAGCAAGAAAGGTGAGCATTGGTCCTCGAGAGAATGTGAATTATAACGGAAAATAGGGAAACGGTGGATGAATTGAACAGATATTTTGCATTCATCTTCACTGTCGAGGATACAAATAACATCTCAGAAGTGAAAGGGGAGTTGAAAGGGAGGGAGGAACTTAAAATATTCTAACCGTGGATGGAAAATTTTCGGACTGGAGGCAGGTTGCTAGCGGAGTGCCACAGGGATCAGTGCTTGGTCCTCTGCTCTTTGTGATTTTTATTAATGACTTAGAGGAGGGGGCTGAAGGGTGGATCAGTAAATTTGCTGATGACACCAAGATTGGTGGAGTAGTGGATGAGGTGGAGGGCTGTTGTAGGCTGCAAAGAGACATAGATAGGATGCAAAGCTGGGCTGAAAAATGGCAAATGGAGTTTAACCCTGATAAATGTGAGGTGATTCATTTTGGTAGGACTAATTTAAATGTGGATTACAGGGTCAAAGGTAGGGTTCTGAAGACTGTGGAGGAGCAGAGAGATCTTGGGGTCCATATCCACAGATCTCTAAAGATTGCCACTCAAGTGGATAGAGCTGTGAAGAAGGCCTATAGTGTGTTAGCTTTTATTAACAGGGGGTTGGAGTTTAAGAGCCGTGGGGTTATGCTGCAACTGTACAGGACCTTGGTGAGACCACATTTGGAATATTGTGTGCAGTTCTGGTCACCTCACTATAAGGAGGATGTGGAAGCGCTGGAAAGAGTGCAGAGGAGATTTACCAGGATGCTGCCTGGTTTGGAGGGTAGGTCTTATGAGGAAAGGTTGAGGGAGCTAGGGCTGTTCTCTCTGGAGCGGAGGAGGCTGAGGGGAGACTTAATAGAGGTTTATAAAATGATGAAGGGGATAGATAGAGTGAACGTTCAAAGACTATTTCCTCGGGTGGATGGAGCTATTACAAGGGGGCATAACTATAGGGTTCATGGTGGGAGATATAGGAAGGATATCAGAGGTAGGTTCTTTACGCTGAGAGTGGTTGGGGTGTGGAATGGACTGCCTGCAGTGATAGTGGAGTCAGACACTTTAGGAACATTTAAGCAGTTATTGGATAGGCACATGGAGCACACCAGGATGATAGGGAGTGGGATAGCTTGATCTTGGTTTCAGATAAAGCTCGGCACAACATCGTGGGCCGAAGGGCCTGTTCTGTGCTGTACTGTCCTATGTTCTAACTAAAAGCTGGCCAAGGCGCCAGGTCCTGGTGAACTTCGTCCTCGAGTCTTAAAGGAAGTGGCTTCAGAGATAGTAAATGAATACAGTTTTTAAATTTTCTAACATGTCCCAGATTCTGGAAAGGTCCCATCAGATTGAAAACCAGCGAATGTGCCTCTTCTTTTCACAAGAGAGGGGGGGGGGGGAAGACAGAAAGCAGGAAACTACAGGCCAGTTAGCTTTGCACGTGCCGCAGGGAAATTGCTGGAATCCATTATTGAGGTGGCTATGGTCGAGCATTTAGAAAATCTCATTGCAATCAGGCAGTCAATATGGTTTTGTGAAAGGAAAACCATGACTAATTTATTGGAGTGCTTTGAGGATGTAACAAGCAACACAGATAACAGGGGGCATACTGGATGCAAGTTACGTGGATTTCCGGAAGGCATTTGACAAGGTGCCATATCAAAGGTTACTATGCAAAATAAGAGTTCACAGTATAGGGAGTAATATAATCACATAACAGGAAACAAAGGTTACATAAATGAGTCATTTTCAGGTTGGCAAAATGTGACGAGTGCAGTGCCACAGGGATCAGTGCTGGGGCCTCAACTTTTCACAGTTTATATCAACGACTTGGATGAAGGGCCCAAACGTATGGTTGCTAAATTTGCTGCCAACACTAAGGTAGGTAGGAAGGAAAGTAGGTTATGAAGAGGACATAGTGGCACAGTGGATCAGTGGTTCGCACTGCTGCCTCACAGCGCCAGGGGCCCCGGGGTTCGATTCCCGGCTTGGGTCACTGTCTGTGCGGAGTCTGCACGTTCTCTCCGTGTCTGCGTGGGTTTCCTCCGGGTGCTCTGGTTTCCTCCCACAGTCCGAAAGACGTGCTGGTTAGGTGCACTGGCCGTGCTAAATTCTCCCACAGTTTACCCGAACAGGCGCCGGAGTGTGGCGACTAGGGGATTTTCACACTAACTTCATTGCGGTGTTAATAAAGAACAGTACAGCACAGGAAACAGGCCCTTCGGCCCTCCAAATGTAAGGCTACTTGTGACACTAATAAATAAACTTAAAAAACTTAAAACATAAGGAGCCTGCAAATGCTCCTTATTTGTACGAGCAACATTTTGGGCAGATGGAATATAATGCAGGCAAACGCAAACTTCTCCATTTTGGCAGGAAGAATAAAGAAGCAGTTTAATATTCAAATAAAGAGACATTGCAGAACCCAAAGGTACAGAGGGATCTGGGCGTCCTGGTACATGAACCACGAAATGTTAATGTGCAGCAAGTGATTAGGGGTGCAAATGAAATGCCTTATTTCTTTACAAGGGGAATGGAATATAAAAGTCGGGATATTTTGTTACAGTTGTACAGGTTGTTGTGGAGCCCACATCATTTTGAATACTATGTACAGTTTTTGCCTCCTTATTTAACAAAGGATATAAGTGTATTAGAGGCCATTCAAAGCGGGGGGCATGTGAGTGAGGGGGGCGTGTGAGTGAGAGAATCTTTGGCACTCTTTTCCTCAGAAAGCAGAGGCAGGGTGAATGAATTTATTTTTAAATTATTCATTTTTGGGACATGGGTGTCGCTGGCTGGGCCAGCATTTATTGCCCATCCCTAGTTGCCCTTGTTCAGACGGCAGTTGAGAGTCAACCACATTGCTGTGGCTCTGGAGTCACATGTAGGCCAGACCGGGTAAGGACAGCAGATTTCCTTCCCTAAAGGACATTAGTGAACCAGATGGGTTTTTCCGACAATTGACAATAGTTTCATAGTCATCAGTGGATTCTTAATTCCAGATTTTTTTTTTTTACCGAATTCAAATTCCACCATCCTGCCGTGGCGGGATTTGAACCAGCATCCCCAGAACATTGGCTGAGTTTCTGGCTTAATAGTCTAGCGATAATACCACTAGACCATTTCCTCCCTTTTTATTTATTTAGATTTCCCCTTGAATATTTTTAAGGCAGGGGTAGACAGATTCTTTAACTAACAAGGATGTCAAAGGTTGTTGGGGATAGGTGGAATGAGAGTTTGAGGTCACAATCAGATCAGCCATGAATGGTGGAGCAGGCTCAAGGGGCCGAATGGCCTGCTCCTGCTCCTAAATCGTATGTTCCTATGTACTCAAGTATCCTCCATTCCAAACAAAAAGCTCATTTGTGATTCAGCCTAACCCTCAATCCCAGGTACTAGTTATTCTATACACCAACTATTCAATTCCAGCCAAGGGCTCACTTTTGGATACCTGTTGTGTTATATATAAAAACCATCTTTACCCTTTCATTTGATTCCAGCCTATAATTCACTCCCGGGGATCCATTACTTTAAGATGTAGGCTATCTGAAACCCTCAATTAGTTCCTAATCGAGGTATGAGTAGAGAAGTGCCACCTGGTCTGAAGTGTTAGATGTGTATTTCCTCTATCAAGTGCCGAATGCCTCAATGTGAAAATCCAACATTTGAATGAAGCTTTTCCACAATCTGACGCAAGAACTTCAATCTCTGACACATTTTCCAAACCCTTCCTCATTCCCCTCTCTTTCACGGGATGAGGGTGTCGGTGGTCGGGCCAGCATTTATTGCCCATGAACTGAGAGACTTGCTTGGCCATTTCAGAGGGGCATTTAAGAGTCGACCACATTGCTGTGGGTCTGGAGTCACATGTAGGCCAGACCGGGCAAGGACGGCAGATTTGGCGGCACGGTGGCACTGCTGCCTCACAGCGCCAGGGACCCGGGTTCAATTCAGGCCTTGGGTCACTGTCGTTGTGGGGTTTGCATGTTCTCCCCGTGTCTGCGTGGGTTTCCTCCGGATGCTCCAGTTTCCTCCCACACTCCAAAGATGTGCGGGTTAGGCTGAAAGGCAATGCTAAATTGAGTAAGGAGTCTAACAACACCAGGTTAAAGTCCAACAGGTTTATTTGGTAGCAAACGCCACTAGCTTTCGGAGCGCTGCTCCTTCGTCAGGTGAGTGGAAGTTCCACTCACCTGACGAAGGAGCAGAGCTCCGAGAGCTAGTGGCGTTTGCTACCAAATAAACCTGTTGGACTTTAACCTGGTGTTGTTAGACTCCTTACTGTGTTTACCCCAGTCCAACGCCGGCATTTCCACATTATGCTAAATTGACCCAAGTATTGGGGGATTAACAGGGTAAAAATGTGATTACGGGAATGGGGCCTGGGTGGGATTGTGATTGGTGTTGACTTGATGGGTCGAATGGCCTCCTTCTGCACTGTAGGATTCTATGATTTCCTTGCCTAAAGGACATTAGGGAACTAGATGTTCAATGAGAGTATGGTCACCATCACTAGCCTTTAGTTCCAGATTTCATTTTAATTGAATTTGAATTCCACCAGATTTTATGGTGGGGCTGGAATGGTCGTCCCCCAGGGTATTTAAGCCTGGGTTTGTGGATTAGGAGGCAAGTGACATTATCACTGCGCCTCAGGCCTTCCCCAACCTCTGCAGGTAATAAAAGTAACTTCACGTCAATACTTGCCTTTGGTGGGTCGAGGAGGAGCTGGTGGAAATCCCGCAGTCTTAATTTGATGCCGAGTAGCGTCCCTGCACTGACCTGGCTGCTGGCGTGGTCCATTCCCGGGGGGCATAGGTCCAGCTGCCCGTCGAGGTTACAGAAAAGTCCACCCATGCCACCCAGGTCAGACCTGCGCAGAAAGAAAACAGGCAGAGAAATCCCAGTGAACAGAGCGGCATACATCATCTGTGACAATTTGCCGAGCAGGATTATGGGTCGATTCTTCAAAAGCCGAGAATGCTAATGAAATCCTGAGAGGATTTAACTTCTGACAACTGTTAACAGACAGAAGTGAAATCTATTTGGTCACGATGACAATTGGGTGAGCACTCACCCGGTTTTGAACCGAACCCGGGTGATTATGACGGCCAGACATGGTAATTTTGAAACACCACAGACACCAGTTAGTTTTCAACGGCGAATAAATCGAAGATTGATAGATTTTTTACTCTAAGAGCTTTAAGGGATATGGTATCAAGGCACGTGAATGGACTGCAGATCAGCTGTGATCTCAATGAATGGCAGGATAAACTAGAGGGGCTTAGTAGTCCCTAACGTCAGCAATACAGGGAAAGCGCACGCTGCTTCAAGTTCACATTGCGCGAGTGAGACACTACAGTGGCACAGTGGTTAACACTGCTGCTTCTCAGCGCCAGGGACCCGCGTTCAATCCCTGGCTTGGGTCGCTATCTGTGCGGAGTCTGCACGTTCTTCCTGTGTCTGTGTGGGTTTACACCGGGTGCTCCGGTTTCTTTCCACAGTCCGAAAGACGTGCTGGTTAGGGTGCATTGGCCACACTAAATACTCTCTCAGTGTACCTGAACAGGTGCTGGGGTTTGGCGAGTAGGGGATTTTCACAGTAACTTCACTGCAGTATTAATGTAAGCCTACTTGTGAATAAACTAAACTTACTTGAGCCTTATACTTCCCTGAGCCAACCTGTTCCCAATTCTTCTCCCACTGCTCCATTAGGAAGTGGGACAGCCCTCCTCATCCTGATTTCCTATAGGGAATACCCAATATTCCTACAGTAGCAACATGAATGAGGACAGAGACCCATTATATGGTGCAATCAAACTTTGCACTGGTACTTCTGTGATGTGTCAACCAAAACCTTCACAGCAGGATGACTGAAGCCAACTAAACCTGCCTTTTTTAAAGTTTATTTATTCATGTCACAAGTAGGCGTATATTAACACCACAATGAAGTTATTGTGAAACTCCGGCACCTGTTTGGGTACATTGAGAGAGAATTTAGCACGGCCAATGCACCTAACGTCTTTCGGATTGTGGGAGGAAACCCACGCAGACACGGGGAGAACATGCAAATTCCACACAGACAGTCATCCAAGTCAGGAATCGAACCCAGGTCCCTGGCGCTGTGAGGCAGCAGTGCTAACCCACTGCGCCACCCCTCAAGAAGTGGATTCGGGTAAATTGCCAGAGCAAGGGTAATTTCAAAGTCTCACTACAGGTCATTACCTTCCTTATCGGGATAGATAAACAGAAGCTCATTCAAATTCTATTTCTTTTGGACACAGAAGATTACATGGCACTAATGGAGAAACAGGCGTTTGGTATATTGACATAACAATCGTCACTTCACTTTGACAAGTAGCTCACTGAATGTGAAGTCCTTGGAGATTTTTTTTTACCATGAAACAGAGTTCTCTAAATGCAAATGCGAACTTGGGCAAAACCTTTTGGACACATTGTAAAACAAGAGAGGGGCGGCACGGTGGCACGCACTGCTGCCTCACAGCACCAGGGTACAATTTTGGCATTGGGGAACTGTGTGGTGTTTGCACATTCTCCCTGTGTCTGCGTGGGTTTCCTCTGGGTGCTCCGGTTTCCTCCCACAGTCCGAAGATGTGCAGGTTAGGTTGACTGGCCATGCTGAATTGCTCGTTAAGTGTCAGGGGATGAGGCTTGGGTTGGAGTTTTGTCGGTGCAGACTCGATGGGCTGAATGGCCCCTTTCTGCCCTGTAAGGATTTTATGATTCTAGGAAGTCCTGCAAAGGAGTCAAGGACTGCCTGCAAATCTATAGCCACACCCACCAAGCGGACTTGCATCTGATTTAGAATCTCTGCCTAGCTAATCAGTTACCAGAACATTGAACTTGATGATCAGCCATGATCATGATGAATGGCGGAGCAGGCTTGAAGGGCTGAATGGCCTACCCCTGCTCCCTTTTCTAAGACAACGTACGGGGTGTAAACAGTTTCTATTCTCCATCCAGTTTAGGGAGAGAAGAATTCAACCAGAACTCTTCCGCCTGACTGCATATAAGCGTAGAAAAAATAAACAAAACAAAAATCTGCTGCGGTCAAATCCTGTAACTTTGTGCTTAAGGGATCTTTAGGTCAATGATTTAGTGCGCTGCTGCATTCCGCACATTTTTTGCACATGCAACACAGTTTGCTGTCCACCAAAAAAAAAACCCTGGAGGCAGTGAAAATACTGGTTTCAGAGCGACAGGTTTTCCCACACACACTTACCGGGGCCTGCGCGTTTCCAACAGCGTCAGCAGTACCTGGATCCCGTTAACAATCACCGACTCATCCTTCTCGACCTCAAACATGTTATTAAGAAGCTGCTCGATGGTTTCCTGTCTGGAAGCGAATCAAATGGAGATTGTGATCATAAAACAAACATCCTCGGCTGTAAACAAGTTGCATCCCGAAAAGAGCCACTTTGAATTGTCGGTACGCCCTCAAGTGCCCAGTTCTCGATGGGTGGCACGCCAAGGGTGGCAAAATTTTGGGACTCATTCCGTGAACAGCAACTGATGCTGGACTGACTGCTCATTTTTAAAAATGGAGACTGATAGATTGCTAGCTAAAAGCATCGAAGGAAACTTCAGTTAGGCCGCATCTGGAGCGTTGCCTGCAGTTCTGGTCGTCACACTACCAGAAGGACGTGGATGCTCTGGAGGGGGTACAAAGGCGGCTTACCAGGATAGGGCCTGGACTGAAGGGTTTCAGGTAAGTGGAGAGGTTGGATAAACTCGGATTGGAAAGATGGAGGCTGAGGAAGCGACCCGATAGAAGCCACAAAATTATGAGGCGCATAGATAGGACGGATAGTCAGAGGCTTTTTTCCAGGGTGGAAGGGTCGACTACAGGAGGGCACAGGTTTAAGGTGAGAGGTGGTAGGGGAGACGTGCGGGTAAAGTCTTTCCACACAGAGGGTGGTGGGTGCCTGGAACGCACTGCCAGTGGATGTGGTGGAAGCCGGCACATTAGCAACGCTCAAGGTATAGCTTGATAGACACACGAATGGGAGGAGAACAGGGGGATAGAAACTGCATATCGGTGCAAGCTTGGTGGGCTGAAGGGCCTGTTCCTGTGCTGTATTGGGACAAAGGCAAGCAAATGCTCCTTTTCCTGTCCCCTTTCTTTCATGAGATGTGGGTGTCACTGGCAAAGACCAGCATTTGTTGCTCATCTCTAGTTGTTCTTGAGTTGAGTGGCTTGCTAGGCCATTTCAGAGGGGCAGCTGAGCGTCAACCACACTGCTGCGGGTCTGGAGTCACATGTAGGCCAGACTGGGCAAGGACAGCAGACTTTCCTCCCTGAAGGACCAGATGGGTATGCACGACAATCGTTAATCAAATTAGCTGCTGTGGAGGGATTTGAACCCGTGTGTCCTGGATTACTTGTCTAGTGACATTACCATTATGCCACCAGCTCCCCCTGAAATTATATGGAGTTAAGTCACAAAGCAACAATCTCACTGAATGCCGGAATAGGTTCAAGGGATTAAACGGCCACATCAGGTTTCTCTGGAAATTCCAGTCCAGTTCCTGTTGGTGGGGAGGCTAAAGGGGAAATTGCAGACAAAGGAGTGTAATGTGATTAGGAGCTTGGGGGCAGGCTGCTCTCTCAGCCATAGGTAGCGACTGAGACACCTAGCGAGGAAATGGAAGGGGAAGAGGGAGATACCCTGATGACTCGAGAGGTTAAAATGTGTCACCGGGTGCTAGCAGAGCAGGAACATCGCAGGTTGGATCTTTATTACTTGCAGGCTGATGGCTCGAACATTAAGAATGAGCACTTATGCTAGGCAGTGGAGCAACTGCAGACATGCACGGAGCTGCAGCTCAGCACTGCATCTGCACATTCAGGGAGGTGGAGCAACGGGCACTGCTAATTACCCCAATCTCTGAAATTCAGCCACCCGCACTCTGGAATTATGACAAAGTCAAGGGACAGAAATTCCCGGGAAGAAAAATCAAATATTCCATCCACACATTCAAAGACAGAAATCCCGAAACTTACTTCTCGAGTGTGGCCAGCAGCTGGTCTGGTTCGGGACTGTCCTGGATCTGAATCATCTGTTCTCTGCTTAGCCGAATAATGTCACAGAGAGACTGAGACGCATTAGAGTGTTGCTAAGAGTGAGGAAAGTGGAGGGGGAAAAAAAACGCGATTAAGACCTTAAATTTCATGGCATTGCAGAGTACGGTTATCAAGGTCACATTTATGCACCACCCTCGAGCCCTCAGGGCTTCTCAAATAACTTCACAACCAGTGGAATAATTCAAAGTGAAGTCATTGTTGTAGTTAAGTGCAGTGACCCAATTTTCAGACAAGGTGAAATGGTTCAGCTAATTTTTTTTAAATTGTCTGATGAATAAGGGAGTAATTCTGGGCCAGGACAATGGGAGAAGCGTCTGCTCTTTTTGTTTCCCCCCAGAAGTGCAATGGGATCATTCGCAGGACGGCACGGTGGCACAGTGGTTAGCACTGCTGCCTCTCAGCTCCAGGGACCCGGGTTCAATTCCTGGCTTGGGTTCACTGTCTGTGCAGAGTCTGCACGTTCTCCCTGTGCCTGCGTGGGTTTCCTCCCACAGTCCGAAAGACTTGCGTTGGCCATGCTAAATTCTCCCTCAGTGTACCTGAACAGGCCCCAGAGCGTGGTGACTGGGGGATTTTCACAGTAACTTCACTGCATTGTTAATGTAAGCCTACTTGTGACACTAATAAATAAAGTCTGAACGGTGCAGGAGGCGGCTATTCGATCCATCGAGCTTACACCGACAACAATCCCACCCATGCCCTTCCCCGTAGCCACATGTATTTACCCTGCTAATCCCCCTGACACTAACGGGCAATTTAGCATGGTCAATCCACCTAACTCACGCATCTTTGGAATGTGGGAGGAAACAGGAGAACCCGGAGGAAACCCACGCAGACACGGGGAGAATGTGCAAACTCCACACAGACAGTGACCCGAGGCCGGAATTGAACCGGGTCCCTGGCGCTGTGAGGCAGCAGTGCTAACCCACTGTGCCGCCATCTTTTAGCACTCACCAGAAAAGGCAGATCAGATTTTGGGGCTTCAGTTGAACATCTAATCCAACAGATGGCACACCTCTGACGGTGCAACATTCTCTCAGCACTGCACTGAAGCGTCAGCCTCAATTATGTAGTTGGCCTTGAGCCTGTGACCGTCTGACTCAGTGTTAGGAGTGTTCCCAATTCAGACATTTAATCCTACATCGCTCAAAGGGACTGCTCCAGTGGGCACTGGACTCTGGACGTTACAAGCTCAAAGTTTTCTCCAGTCAGCCCCAGGGTTTGGACATAATCCGACTTCTCCCCATAGCTGAATGTTGAAAATATTAAAATGATATATTTTTTATACTTGAATATTGTGAAACTAGGACACTGGAAGGAAATTAAGTTAAAACTAATCTGGAGGCACAATTTATAGTAATACGATGTCATTTTCCCAAAACCAAAACGGGCAAATTTTAGAATACAGATGCACACTTCTGTCGAGAGGAGGCCAAAAGACCAAACGACATAGGAGTAGAATTAGGCCACTCGGCCCGAGTCTGCTCCGCCTTTCAATCATGGCTGATATTTTTCTCATCCCCCTAACCCCTGATCCCCTTATTAATCAAGAACCTATCTATCTCTGTCTTAAAGACACTCAATGACCTGACCTTCACAGCCTTCTGCGGCAAAGAGTTCCACAAATTCACCACTCTCTGGCTGAAGAAATTCCTCCTCATCTCTGTTTTAAAGGATCGAGCCTTTATTCTGAAGTTGTGCCCTCTGGTTCTAGTTTTTCCTACGAGTGGAAACATCCTCTCCACGTTCACTCTATCCAGGCCTCGCAGTATCCTGTAAGTTTCAATAAGATCCCCCCCTCATCCTTCTAAACTCTAACGAGTACAGACCCAGAATCCTCAACCGTTCCGCATACGACAAGCTCTTCATTCCAGGGATCATTCTTGTGAACCTCCTCTGGACCCTTTCCAAGCCAGCACATAATACCATACAAGGCCTCTAGATTAACCCTTTTGATTCCTAGATAGCAGGCCTCTGACTTCAGAGCAAAACACCCGTATCCCATAATCATTTTTACCCAGGCAACCCCCCCCAAGTGAACTTCACTGATCTGTAACTCTGAGGCAGAAGCAGAGGTGGCGAGAAACAAGCAGTAAATCTGCAGAGAACCTGATATATCTGACTGAGGCATTTAGCGGCTGAGGTTACGATATCCCACCCTAACTCTCTAGGCGATGGCCTAGTGGTATTATCGCTAGACTATTAATCCAGAAACTCAGCTAATGTTCTGGGAAACCCGGTTCAAATCCCAGCACGGCAGATGATGGAATTTGAATTCAATAAAAAAATATCTGGAATTAAGAATCCAGATGACCATGAAACCATTGTCGATTGTCGGAAAAACCCATCTGGATCACTAATGTCCCTTTGGGAAGGAAATCTGCCGTCCTTACCCGGTCTGGCCTACATGTGACTCCAGACTCATAGCAATGTGGTTGACTCTCAACTGATGTCCTTTAGGGAAGGAAATCTGCTGTCTTTACCTGGTCTGGCCTACATGTGACGCCAAGGCCACAGCAATGTGGTTGACTCTCAACTACCCTCCAAGGGCAACTAGGGATGGACAATAAATGCTGGACCAGCCAGCGACACCCATGTCCCACAAATGAATAACAAAAACTATTACCACAAAATAAATGATAATTTCAGACAGATGACTGAACGCAGGTCACTAAAACCTGTGTAAAAAGTTGCTTTGTTCACATATTTTACAACAAACATGTCTCCAGATAAATAAAGCCCAGTTCCATACTTGATTCCTGGTCTGAATTATTTGAATTCAGGTGAAAGGACATCATTTGCATTTATAAAGTGCCTTTCACGCCAGAATGTCTGAAAGCGCCACTGACAAATACTTAATCACTGTTGTAATGTAGGAAACATGGGAACGAATTCTCACAAAGCAAGATCCCACAAACTGCAATGGGATAATTGCCAGATAATCTGCTTTGAGTGACGCCGATCGAGGGATATATATATATATATTGGCCATGATTCAGCTGACACTCCAGCGCAGTACGGACTGCTCTCAGAGGCATCATCTTTCAGACAAGATACAATTCAATGCCACGTCCGCCCCCTTAGATGGACATAACAGATTCCATGGAAACTGACCACAAGTTACATAGGGTTTGGAAAAAATTCATTAGAGTTTCACGGTTAACAGTTAGTGAATCTTGTAAGAGGCCAGAAAGCCAGCTTACAGAGTGGCTTGGATGCCGAGGCAGGGCTGCCCCAATGCTGACATTTTCAGTTACGACAGAGACTTGGGAGTTTAAATTCCTGCTCCCGTTAACCTGCACGCGTCTCAGGTTGCCGATGACAACAGGTCTCAATGTTTAATGAAGAACCACCACTTGCTCTTTCCAGACAGACCAAACCAGCAGGTATGAAACAGTGCGCAGGGCAGAATCAGGGCCTCATGTGGTCCTAGTACTACAAGTAGGACAACCCTTACTCTGGGGAGGCGATGGCCTTGTGGTATTATCGCTAGACTATTAATCTAAAAACTCAGCTAATGTTCTGGGGACTCGGGTTCGAATCCCACCACGGCAAATGGTGGAATTTGAATTCAATAAAAAATATCTGAAACTAAGAATCTACTGATGACCATGAAGCCATTGTCGGAAAAACCCATCTGGTTCACTCATGTCCTTTTGGGAAGGAAATCTGCCGTCCTTACCTGGTCTGGCCTACATGTGACTCCAGAGCAATGTGCTTGACTCTCAACTGCCCTCGGGCAACTAGGGATGGGCAATAAATGCTGATGTGGAGCATCACACAAGCTCCGAAAGCTTGTGTGGCTTTTGCTACCAAATAAACCCGTTGGACTTTAACCTGGTGTTGGTAAACTTCTTAGAATAAATGCTGGCCAGCCAGCGACACCCATGTTCCATGAATGAATCATAGAATCCCTACATGCAGAAAGGGGCCATTTGGCCCCATCAAGCTTGAACTGATCACAATCCAACCGAGGCCCTATCTCCATATCCCCACTCATATACCCTGCTAACACTAAAGGGCAATTTAGCACGGCCAATCAACCTAAACCGCACATCTCTGGACTGTGGGAGGAAACCGGAGCACCCGGAGGAAACCCACGCAGACACCGGGAGAACGTGCAAACTCCACACAGACAGTGACCCAAACCGGGAATCGAACCCGGGCCCCTGGCGCTGTGAGGCAGCAGTGCTAACCACTGTGCCACCCACATGAATGAAGAAAAAAAAAAATCAGCCTTGCATTTGTCAGAGCGCCTTTGGGGGACTGAAAATGGTAGCTTTTTAAGTGGCAGGTTCATCATTCTAAATGAAAGTCGATTCTTACCATAACTGTGCGCAATGTTCTATTAAGGCTACGGTCAATAAACTCACCTGATGAAGGGGCAGCGCTCCGAAAGCTCGTGCTACCAAATAAACCTGTTGGACTTTAACCTGGTGTTGTGAGACTTCTTACTGTGAATAAATTACTGGGACAGAGTGGCATGGTGCTGCTTTGAGTAACACCAACCAGAAATCGGGTTCAGCAACAAATCTGTTCTGATTTGGCAATCTCAGATAAGCACAGGAGATAGTGCAGCACGCCCAGTGCCCTGCCTCCTGTCGAAGGGGAAAAGAAGCAGCTCGAATTCCTGAGATTATACTCCTCACTCCTCCAAATCAATCAGAGAGTCTGGGCCCAGACTGAAGGGCAGCCTCCTGGTAAAGGAAGGCTAGCCGCATTTGTCTGAACTACACACGGACAAAAATCACGCCTTGGGTAGAGAAGAGGAAGGTGGCCGAGAAAGGGAGAATCTGAAACTGAGTGAAGCTGATCACCACTCCCAAGAACGGACGCTCCTTTGCCCTTCCTTCGACCCCTGACGGCATTCAATTCCTGCTGGGCCTCAAATCAAATGACAATTTGTCATCAGAGAGCCTTGATATCATTCAATCCTGGGAGGCATCATAGTGAAATCCACCCATGCCCTGATTCGGCAGCAACACATATGCATACTTGCAAGATGAACAGTAAACCTGACAGAACAGCTAACTCGGGACAGACCAGGAATCTAACATAGGCTTTCTTGCTGTTTATCAGCTGAGCAGTGAGAACAGCTCGAGCTGTAGAAAATCCTGCAGAAAATCTTTTAAAATTAAACAGGATCCTTATTTTTAAGTAAGGGTTCTTAATGCAGCTGGAAACCACCCAGAACTACTACTGGTAAACGGGACGGATAAGTTTTTGAATCTATTCTTTTGAATAACAAGGCTTTGACATTTTTACGGGAGATTTTGCGTTGGCATCATCAGCACTGTTTTAAAGTTTATTTATTAGTCACAAGTAGGCTCACATAAACACTGCAATGAAGTTGCTGTGAAAATCCCCTAGTCACCACACTCTGGCGCCCGTTCGGGTACACGGAGGGAGAATACAGCATGGCCAATGCGCCTTAACCAGCACGTCTTTCGGACTTTGAAGGAAACCGGAGCAGCCGGAGGAAACCCATGCAGACACGGGAAGAGCGTGCAGACTCTACACAGACAGTGACCCAAGCCGGGAATCGAACCCGGGTCCCTGGCGCTGTGAGGCAGCTAACCACTGTGCCACCACGCCGCCCCAAATTCAAAGCGGAGAATGAATTTATTCCTTTGAATAAAAAGGCTTCGCCGTTTTTACGGGAGATGTCCTGTCGGCATCAGCAGCACCTTTTGGGGGATTCCGAGTAATATTTTTACCTTTGATTTACCTGATTAGTGTGGTCAGTTTATTGTTGGACTTTTAAAGGAAAACGGGGCGACACGGTGGCACAGTGGGGTCAGCACTGCTGCCTCACAGCGCCAGGGACCTGGGTTTGATTCCCGGCTTGGGTCACTGTCTGTGTGGAGTCTGCACGTTCTCCCCGTGCCTGTGTGGGTTTCCTCCGGGTACTCCGGTTTCCTCCCACATTCTGTAAGACGTGCTGGTTAGGGTGCATTGACCCGAACAGGTGCCGGAGTGTGGCGACTAGGGGAATTTCACAGTAACTTCATTGCGGTGTTAATGTCAGCCTTACTTGTGACACTAATAAATAAACTTTTTTTAAAAAAAAACATGAATGGAGATGTTCAGCTTTCGTTCAGTGTTACATAGAACATAGAACAGTACAGCACAGTACAGGCCCTTCGGCCCTCGATGTTGTGCCAAGCTTTGTCCGAAACCAAGATCAATCTATCCCACTCCCTATCATCCTGGTGTGCTCCATGTGCCTATCCAATAACCGCTTGAAAGTTCCTAAAGTTTCCAACTCCACAGCCGGGTTACCTGGAAGTCACATCTGCAAAATTTCCTGAGACAGAACCAAGTGCGACTGAGACCTATAGTGTGTTAGCGTTTATTAACAGGCGGTTGGAGTTTAAGAGCCGTGGGGTTATGCTGCAACTGTACAGGACCTTGGTGAGACCACATTTGGAATATTGTGTGCAGTTCTGGTCACCTCATTATAAGAAGGATGTGGAAGCACTGGAAAGAGTGCAAAGGAGATTTACCAGGATGCTGCCTGGTTTGGAGGGTAGGTCTTATGAGGAAAGGTTGAGGGAGCTCGGGCTTTTCTCTTTAGAGCGGAGGAGGATGAGAGGCGATTTAATAGAGGTTTATAAGATGATGAGGGGGATAGAGTGGACGTTCAGAGACTATTTCCTCGGGTGGATGTAGCTGTTACAAGGGGGCATAACTATAAGGTTCATGGTGGGAGATATAGGAGGGATGTCCGAGGTAGGTTCTTTACTCAGAGTGGTTGGGGTGTGGAATGGACTGCCTGCAGGGATAGTGGAGTCGGACACTTTAGGAACTTTCAAGCGGTTATTGGATAGGCACATGGAGCACACCAGGATGATGGGGAGTGGGATAGCTTGATCTTGGTTTCGGAAAAGGTTCGGCACAACATCGTGGGCCGAAGGGCCTGTACTGTGCTGTACTGTTCTATGTTCCTTCAAACTCAATGGGTGGACAATCTTCTGAGACGGGCAGCACTTTAACGACCAATTCCTGGTCAGACGGGGAAGTATCATTTCTAAAATGTGGGGCATTCCATCACAGACAACGCACTTCACAGATATTGATGACATAATGGGTTTAGCAGTAAAGTGAGCGCGTGTGTAAATTAGCAGCAAGCCAACGCGAGCCAAATCAATCGAGGAATTAGCTGGTCAGCCTATTCCACGTTTCCCCTGCCCTTTTATGGGATGCTTGCACTTACATCCTCATCTTTGGAACGGTGGATCATCTCGATGAGTCTCTGGATGATTTTCTCCTCGTTCAGCCACTGTTGGAACAACAGAAGGAGGTTAGCGAGGAGCAGTGAGTCCGGCCCTCTGTGCAGGACCAGTAACAAGTTCGCCCCGACAGGCGTCCCAGGGAGGAATAAGAACAGAAAGTGCTGGAAAAACTCAGCAGGTCTGGCAGCATCCGTGGTGAGTGAAACAGAGTTAACATTTCGGAGCATCGAGAGGAAGGTGTATGATGAATCTGATGCTGTTCAGAGGGGGTGGCATTGGTGGAACCAAAGGTGAAGTTGAGGACAGGTGGGAGCTAGAAGAGGACTGACAAAGATCTGAGCACACTTGTGACCATCCCATCGTCACATCTCTCCTCGCTCCCGCCTACCCCTGATCTTCTATTTTGTTCCACCGACTCTTAAAAAGTAAAATATCCAACACAATTCTCCTTCTCTTTAGCTCTGAAGAATCATGCTGACTTGAAACGTTTACTGTGTGTTTCTCTCTCCACAGACGCTGCCAGACCTGTTGAGTTTTGTTTTTATTTCAGCTTTCCAGCATCTGTAGTATTTTGCAAGGCGAAACATGCCACAGAACGCCGGATTCACACCCACACATTCTTCACACGAGCAGCTCCTGATCACAGAATCAGGGACATCGCAATTCGGCCCACTGTGCTAGCTCTCTAGGGAAAGCAAACTAATCCCCGTCCCGAAGCTCCTTTCCCGTTTCAGTGCACTCTCCCCAATTTTGTCTTTTAAAAAGCATTTAGACAGTTACATGGATAAGATGGGTATAGAGGGATATGGGCCAAATGCAGACAATTGGGACTAGCTTAGTGGTTTAAAAAAAAAAGGGCGCATGGACAAGTTGGGCTGAAGGGCCTGTTTCCATGCTGTAAAACTCTATGACTCTGTGACTCTTTCCTCAATACCTATTTGAATCCGATTCCACCACTTTTTTTCCCAGATTGCAAACCAGATCTTCTCTCAAGAAAGAGTAATCCTGGGCCGATCTATGCTTAACTTTAATTAATTTAACTTCTTTATTTCTCAATTAGAATACATAATCAGGATGTGCACTTTTCCGAATTGCCACACTACACTAAACTAGCAGAAACGTGACAAGTACATGCGGTCAAATTAGTACATATAACCAATTCCATTACCTCGCTCACCCATGCCATTCCACCCCCGCCTGTCCTGTCCCCTACTTTCCGTTACTCCCTTCCCCGTGCTTAATCTGGAAGTGCACTTAATGAAATGACGATGAAATTCAACAGGTTATGAAATATGAGATCAAACTTTTACGGATACACCATAAAAAGCATTCTTTCTGGTTGTATCACAGCTTGGTATGGCTCCTGCTCTGCCCAAGACCGCAAGGAACTACAAAAGGTCGTGAATGTAGCCCAATCCATCACATAAACCAGCCTCCCATCCATTGACTCTGTCAACACTTCCCACTGCAAAGCAGCCAGCATAATTAAGGACCCCATGCACCCCGGACATTCTCTCTTCCACCTTCTTCCTTCGGGAGATACAAAAGTCTGAGGTCACGTACCAACTGACTCAAGAACAGCTTCTTCCCTGCTGCCGTCAGACTTTTGAATGGACCTACCTTGCATTAAGTTGATCTTTCTCTACACCCCTAGCTATGACTGTAACACTACATTCTGCACCCTCTCCTTTCCTTCTCTATGAACGGTATGTTTTATCTGTATAGCGCGCAAGAAACAATACTTTTCACTGTATGTTAATACATGTGACAATAATAAATCAAATCAAAATATGCAGCGCCTCATAATCTCCCTTGAAGTGAAACTTGTACAATTCTTTCAGCCCCTCTAGAAATTATATTTTCGCACAGATATCTCAGACCCCTCTTTCTATGAGGTATCTGTGCATTAACTCTGATCTCTCAGTCCCTCTCTCAGGGAGATCATTTGGGCTCCATTGTCTCCTTTGCACAACAGTATTTAAAAATTACTTTACATTCCAAAAACTGAAGAGGAATACCAAGGGCGCTTACGTTCAGCACGTCCTGCCTCAGTTGGGGCTGCTCCACGCACGTGAGAAGTCGGAGCAGGAGATCCATAATGGCCGAGGTTCCTATATGTTTCAACAACAAGCTTACAAAATCATCCTTCTTTCGTAGAAAATCCACTATCTGCAAACAAAAAAGAGAAAACTGTGAGAAATCGTATTTAAATGCAAGTATGGTATCATTTTAGTTCGGGCGGTAACTTAGTTTCTTCAACCTTATCACAAGTCGAATCCAGTTTCTATCTCTCTCCCGTTTCCAATATTTGGGTCAAATTTGGAGTTCCTTTCTATGTACTGCAATTGGAGAGTTTCCACTACTTTTACATCAATGCCGATGGTAGCCCTGACGTCTCAATGGATTGTGCTGTGGTGGACATCACCGGGCCCCAGTCATAAGCCCAGAGCCATGGGCGTCAGTTTGATGTCTTGAAGCAATTGTTAACTGATGACATCCTCTCCTTGTCGTGGTGTGATTCAAGAATCCTACTCTGGCATGACAGCCTCTCACGCATTTGTGGCAGAGAAGGATAGTGGGCTTGGTGCACAATTCATTGGCCTTTCTTTTTTATATGCCCCCTTCTCGATTCAGTAGAGCTTTTCATTTCTGCTCACCTCTTCCAGTCAGCCTGCAGAGGCCACAGCCATCAGCAACTGTCTCCCAGTTATCAGCAACAATGTCGGCCATCTTCACATCTCGCTTGGCGTGCTTGAAGTGGAGGCAAAATGTGCGAGAGATTGCAACCCGGTGGCTAGTTCACTGTACAGAAGGTCTTCGGGCATACAGCTCTCATCTATTCGATGAACATGGCTCAGTCAGCTCAGGTGTTGGCTTGGGAATGAGCGCATGCTGACAGAATTAACATGTTCCAGGGTCTCCAAGTTGGTGATCTGGTTCCACCAAGAGATGCTGAAGACGGCATAAGGTGGAAACTGCTCAGCTTTCTCTCCTGTCCAGCATACATTGTCCAGGTTGCACCACTGAAGCAGAGTTCACAGAGGACAAAGGCTTGCAGTTTGGTATTGTTATGGTTCAGGTCAGAAACTCCAGTGTTTTATGAAGCCTGCCTGGATCGTAAGTTTTGCATCTTGAATTTGGCTAGGATAAACATGATATGGTTCATCTCAGGTATGATTCAAATGACCCGCAAGGGAGCTTTTATCAAACAAAGCTGATTTAATAATATAGTTAACATGTATGGAAAGAAAATTAGCAATAACTTATCAATTATAGTAAAAAACTAAACCACGATAATGCCTAACCCTTAACAAATATATCCAAGATGTTTCAATCAAAAACTTCCCATAAACAAAACCTTCCACAGGTTTAACACAGCAAAAACTAATGCTCACGTGATACGGGAATTGAGTCCTTTGGATGAATGCCGCAGTCCTCTTGATACTCAGAACAGTTTGAGGTCAGAAGAGCTTCCGAGAACATCCGGGAGAGACTCTAGTCAAGCCACCAACAGCAGATTTTGCAATGCAGGCAGGCAAGAAGCCTTGCTTTCAGCTAACCAGCAGAACTTCCAAAACCCCGGGAGGGGGAGTGGAGGAAAGAGGAGAGAGGGAGAGAGAGACTGCTTTCAGTCTGATGCTCACTCCCTCCGAAACTAAAACACCGCTGTCAGCCAAAAACAGAAAATGAAACCTTGAATTCCCTGGGAAGGAAAAAAAACTGACCAGAACCCATGACCTTCCTCCTAACAATGCAGGGCCATAAAACAACCCAGAGTGAAAATAAACAAACCCCATTTAAACCACTGAAGGAGCAGTAAAAGGGCTCCTCTAGACAACTCGGCAGCAGTGAGAGCGGAGTGCTATGAAAAGGTACACTAACGTCACAGTATCCTAAGTCAGGTTGCTGTTTTCACACACTCGCTTACTCAGCTTGGACGGAACAGCGACAGCTTTTGCGATATACGTTGATTTTAGCATCAAATGACACATTGCTGGTGACTGCACAGCCAAGCCATGTGAAGCTATCAGCAAGCTCCAGAGTCAGTGCGAGATGGCGGCATGGCTTGGCAACGTCATGGGTCACAACATTTGTCTTCCTGATGCTCATGGTCAAACCAAACTCTTTACAGGCGTGAGAGTCTGTCCATTTACTGGTTTTCCTCAGTTTAGAAAGCGACTGCAGGTTTTGTCAGCAGAGATCTCTCTAAAGGGGAGTTGGCATATCTTTGTCTTGGATCTCGGGCGAGCAAGCTTGAACAGCTTTCCGCTGGTTCTGCTACGCAAGTAGACAAGCTCTGTAGATGACCTGAAGGCCATTGACAGCAGTAAAGAGAATACACCCTGTTTGACCCTATTGTGGATCTCAAAAGGTTCCGGTGTTACCCTGTCATCACTGACCTTGCCCACCATGCTGACATGGAAATAAGTCACCCAGTTTTCTCCAGCAGCTTAAATAGACCACCTCTGCTCACATGGTTGATTACCTTGGTGAGATTGAAGGAGGCAATATAGAACGGTCTCCTTTCTTCTTGGTGTTTCTCTTGTTGCTGCTGAACTGAGAAGATAGAATCAATTGTAGATCCTCCACACTGGGATTCGAGATAGATGCGCTCAGCCAGGATCTGCAGTCTGACGAAGTCAGCATGATCAAACACTTCCCCCAGGGCGTTCAGCTTGGAGATACCTCGATACGTTGCAATCACTATGGCTTATTCTTGTACAGGGTCTTGCGTCACATGCATCTCGGGGCTCTGCTTCTTCCCTCGAGCAGAACCAGAGAATTTTGTGTAGATGCTGCAGGAGTGCCGTTTTCCTGCGTATGACGAGTTCAGGCAGCATAGCAGCTGCACCTGGAGCATACCCGCATGGCAAGCAGGTCAATAGCTTTGCCAAGTTCGTCCATCATGGGTTCAATGTCCAGCTCTGCCATGGGTGGCAGCAGTTAGCACTGCTGCCTCACAGTGCCAGGGACCCGTGTTCAATTCTGGGTCACTACGTGCAGAGTGTGCACATTCTCCCCGTGTCTGCGTGGGCTTCCTCTGGTTTCGTCCCAAAGATATGCGGGTTAGGTTGATTGACCATGCTAAATTGCCCCTTGGGGAGTTACGGGGATAGGGCCTGGGTGGGATTGTGGTCAGTACAGGCTCGATGTGCCGAATGGCCTCCTTCTGCACTGTAGGGATTCTACGATGACAAGTAGGCTCTCCTTGGTGTCTAGAGCTTCCTTAATTACAACGTTCTCCCCAGAATACAACTCAAATCAGTATTCCACCCGTTTCTCCAACTATGCAGTTGATGATGACCTCCCCTGCCTTTGCTTTCAACGCTGTGGCTTTCTTTGCTAATGGATCGGCTGTCTTTTTTGACCCCTTTATACATTTCTTTACATTTTCTTTGGCAGTCAATGCCGAAGAAAATATTGGTACTGACAGGGTTCAAGAGGTTACAATGGCCTAAAACAATAAAATTATGCTGATATGGACTCGTTCTGCAGCCACATTTATTCAACTGTTCAGATGTGTAACAATTTACAACAAGTTCTCGAAGTCACTGAAAAATGGTAAAATGTGCAGCAAGCTCGAAAAATCTCTCAAAATGAGAAAGGAATTTTAATTGTATTTAATTGCAGTCTACATTTTATCCATGCCTTCTGATGTTTATTTCATTCAAGCCAGAGTCTGCAATTAGAAGCATATCATCGCCCTGATGCAGTATTATGATGACACGCATCTTATGGGCATAAGGCACTCTTCAGGAGACACAGACGCAAACAGACACGGCACGGTGAAGCAGCAGTGCACGGCAGCACTGCTGCTTCGCAGCTCCAGGGACCTGGGTTCGAATCCCGGCTCGGGTCGTTGTCTGTGTGGAGTTTGCACATTCTCCCAGTGTCTGCGTGGGTTTCCTCCGGGTGCTCCGGTTTCCTCCCACAGTCCAAAGATGTGCGGGCTAGGTTGATTGGCCATTCTAAATTGCCCCTTAGTGTCCCGGGATGCATAGGTTAGAAGGGTTAGTGGGTAAATATGTAGGGATATGTGGATAGGGCCTGGGTTGAATTGTGGTTGGCGCAGACTCGATGGGCCGAATGGCCTCTTTCTGCACTGTAGGATTCTATGACAGTAGCTGTTTTCCTTCACGTCTTGGCACTTGCTGCGTCGGTATCGCCCTGTCAATTCAGGTTAGAGACACGTTCACCCCGATCGGAGAACGAGAGATGAGAATACTGTCCACGTTGACACCTTTCATGACGGATTAACATTAACCACAGCTATAGCCAGGGAAAAACTCTGCAGAAACCAGGAAGCAAACACAAGGCAGCAGAACCGAATGCTGCATTCACAGACCCTCAATCTGGATGAACTAGCCAGACAAGATTGGTGGTGTAATTAGTATTTGTGCTGCAACAGTGTTTCTTCCAACCTCCACCCGTCATTCCATCTCTCTCATGCCACCTGAATCCCATTCCTTTCATCCCTCTCGTATCATCCCTCGCTCATCCTTCCCGGGCCATCGCATGTGTCCAATGCATTCCATCACCCTCCCGTGTCTCCCACCCCTTCCACCAGGAGCCCGCCCCAGCCGTGTCTTCCCTCTTGTGGAATGCTTTATATCTGGCGACATTGTTCTGCACATGTGGGATGACGGTTGGTTAATTCCATGTTTTGAAACTTTATTCTGGTATTTGGGTGCTAAGTTATACTCAGGAAACCATCCCCCCACCCGCCCAAATATACCCACCAGAATCACTCACTGTCTAAATCATGGCACAGTGGTTAGCACTGCTGGCTCACAGCGCCAGGGACCCAGGGTCGATTCCCAGCTTGGGTTACTGTCTGTGTGGAGTTTGCACGGTCTCCCCCGTGTCTGCGTGGGTTTCCTCCGGGTGATCCGGTTTCCTCCCACAGTCCGAAAGACGTGCTGGTTAGGGTGCATTGACCGTGCTAAATTCTCCCTCAGTGTACCCAACTGGAGTGTGGCGACTAGGGGATTTTCAGAGCAACTTCATTGCAGTGTTAATGCAAGCCTACTTGTGACATTAAGAAATAAACTTAAATTTAAACTTTACTCTTTTGGATGCTCCTCCGCTACAATCTGCCAGCTGCAATCCTGATTTCTAATTGCCAAACTTTCAGTTCACAGATTACGAAAAATCCTCAGCTGAGATGCTACGTTACCACTGCACTGAACAGCAAAATGAAGGGGCTGGGCTTTGTGCGCACTGTCCCCGATTTTAATTGGGCATTGCAGGTGGGATACAGAATTGTATATGCATCTGTTGGACAACGAAAGAAACAGACTTAGCTCTAACACCTTGGTTGATTAATAGTTAATAAAGGTCTGCCCCGTGCTGGGGAACCGCACTTCAGCCCGAATAAGACCTTCAGGAGAAAGGGAGCAAGACGACGAGCGAAAGAAATGTTAACGGGCTTTCGGCTTGAGCCCTCTACATCCGCTCTGGCAGCTTAGTGAATGGTGCACCATCTCCAGCCAAGACGGTGGGTAGACAACTTACTCCATATATCCACCGATCAATCTGGGAATGCAAACTACACAGCTTCCCCTCACCACAGACAACATCAGTAACCGAACATGTGGGGGCACCTCCCTTTTTGATAATAGTTGTTCTAATCAAGAGCATGGAACGCATTTCATTTCAGGCACTCAGTATCAGCAATTCTGGGTCAGGGATTGAGAGATTTGGATGCATTTATTTTCTGCTCAATATCTCTCACTCTCAACTTCAGATGAGATAATGGGGCATGACCCTTTTTCAATTTCTTATATCTCCCATCCTTTAGGCTGTGTGCCTGTCAACTTGGCCAAATGTGGCACCATTATGGCCTCCCCTGTCTGTTTGGAACTTTGGTTGAGACTAAACACATTTCACACAGTGCTTTTGGTCAGCAGGCTTGCGTCTCATCAATCCAATTGGAGCTTAATCCAGGTCCCAGTGGCGTCTGCCTGCTTCCGGCTCCTACCCCCAGAAATTCCCTCTTCTGCAGGGAGACTACAGAAGGAAACAGTCCATATAACACACTTCAAATGGCTTAAAATTACACTGCTCTTTCCACCATTCCAATCCTCTGCTGCTGACTATCTTCTCTCAATTTACTTGCTGCCTGTATTGAAAGGCGGCAGTGGTTAGCACTGCTGCCTCAGTGCCAGGGATCCAAGTTCGATTCCCACTTGGGTCACGGTCTGTGTGAAGTCTGCACTTTCTCCCCGTGTCTGTGTGGGTTTCCTCCGGGTGCTTTGGTTTCCTCCCACAGTCCGAAAGACGTGCTGGTTAGGTGCACTGACCATACTAAACTCTCCCTCGGCGTACCCGAACAGGCGTGGGAGTGTGGCAACTAGGGGATTTTCACAGTAACTTCACTGAGATGTTAATGTAAGCCTACTTGTGACACTAATAAATAAACTTTAAACTTAAATCACACTGTCCATTTCACTCAATGCCCATGCTTCCTAATCTATCAAGACTTCCAAGGTCACAATACTTTCAGTTTAAAATTCTCATCCGGTGTTCAAATTCCCAATCATTGCAACTTACTCATCGTACAACACGCTGGGAACTCTGCTTCCCTCCAGCTCTGAATTCCTGTGCATTTTGTCTTTGTTCTATAATTACCCCCAGCGCAAACTCGAGAATTTCACCCCCACCCCACCCAAACCTCAGCACTCCACTCCCCACTTTGCTGTTTAACTCCACCTGTCTGACCAAGCCTTTGAGCACTTGTTTTCCTCAATGTTTATTCATGTTCAGTTGCATTCCTAGGAAACGGCCTGTCACGTTTTCCAAATGCTGTACGAATGCAAATATTTGTTGTTGGGTCTGGGCACACTGTAACCAAGCATTCTCAAACCCTGCAACTCCCAGTAAAACAAACAGGTGGAACGCAGAGCTCAGCTGAAAGAGCAAATCCAGTGACGTACCTGTTCGCTCTTCCTGTTGATGAGGATGCCCATTACTTTGCTGAAGAAGCTCGCCAACAAAGGGTTAAGTACATTGTCGTTTTGCAGGAAGGCGTAGAGGCGGCTCAGCAGTGATTCGTCCTCACCCAGTGCATCATTAACCTGTGTCACGTCGGCTGTCAGGATCTCACAGGATATATTAGGGTACCTGCAACAAGACACTTTAACTTGTAGGTGAAACATTTCCAGTGAAAGCCATTTGCTGCATTATAAAAAGAGGCCTTTGCAGGGAAACGAGTCAATTTGCATTACTGGGATCTCAGTCCAGGACAGGGTGTAGGAAATTTTCATATCGAACACACCCAGCAGTTCAATTACATGTTACATCCTTTCAAATTAGGGTTATGTCTGCAGGGAACATTTTGAGTTATGTAACATTAGGGCAAAGTTCTGGTGATTATAACTCTGTAACTGGTCATGGCAGAGTTAGTCAAAATCCAACACAGCAAAGGATCAGACAAGGGCATTACAAATAAAAAAATCGAAGTGTACCAGTTAAGTGCCATTTTCCCAAACCACCCCCCCAAGCGGATATTGGTACTAATATGATGGATAAGCTGGCAACAACACTAATGGGTTCCAATAAATCCAATGCTTTACAAAGGATCTCAATACCCTCCCTGCAAATATCATAGAAATGATACAGACCAGAAGGGGGCAATTCGGCCCACCTCATCTATGCCAACCCAGAAACAACCAGGTGCAGTTTAAGGTCTCCACGTCGACCACTAACTCAGGCAGCGAATTTCAGACACCCACCACCCTGTATAAAAAAAGCTTTTTCTCATGTCCCCTCTAATTCTTCTGCCGCTGATCTATGACCCTTGGCTTTTGAACAATCTGCCAAAGGAAACAGTTTCTTCCTGTCTATTCTATCTCTACCCCTCTCAATTTTGCATACCTCAATGGGACGGCACGGTAGCACAGTGGTTAGCACTGCTGCTTCACAGCTCCAGGGACCTGGGTTCGATTCCCGGCTTGGGTCACTGTCTGTGTGGAGTTTGCACATTCTCCTCGTGTCTGCGTGAGTTTCCTCCGGGTGCTCCGGTTTCCTCCCACAGTCCAAAGATGTGCGGGTTAGGTTGATTGGCCATGCTAAAATTGCCCCTTAGTGTCCTGGGATGCGTAGATTAGAGGGATTAGTGGGTAAAATATGTAGGGATATGGGGGTAGGGCCTGGGTGGGATTGTGGTCGGTGCAGACTCGATGGGCCGAATGGCCTCTTTCTATACTGTAGGGTTTCTATGATTTCTATGAATCGTGTCACCCCTCAGTCTTCTCTGTTCCAAGGAAAACCACCCCAACCTCTCCTCGTAGCTACAATTCTTCAGCCCTGGCAACATTCTAGTACATACTCTCTGCACAGCGATTACACCCTCCCTGTAACATGTACACAATACTCCAATTGTGGCCTCACCAGTGTCTTACACAGTTCCATCATTAGATCCCTACTCTTGCATTCTATACCTCTGCCACTGAAGGAGAGCATTCCATTTGCCTTCTTCACAACTTTATCTACCTGTTCTGCACAGCTATCCTCTACACTATCCACCACACGGCCAATTTTTGTGTCGTTTGCAAATTTCCCAATCGTGCCCCCCCACATTCAAATCCAAATCGTTTATAAAACGAACAGCAGGAATCTCAACACCAAGCCCTGAGAAACATCACTTGAAAACAGCTTTCCATTCGCAAGGGCAGCCATCGACCATCACCCTTTATTGCCTGTTACTAAGCCAACTTTGGGTCCAATTCACAACATTACCCTGTATCCCACGGGCTTTTACTTTTTCGACCAGTCTGCCATGTGGGATCTTGTCAAATGCCTTGCTAAAGTCCTGATGCGGAGATGCCGGTGTTGGACTGGGGTGGGCACAGTTAGAAGTGTCACAACACCAGGTTAAAGTCCAACAGGTTTATTTGGAATCATGAGCTTTCGGAGCGCTACTCCTTCATCTGATGAAGGAGCAGCGCTCCGAAAGCTCGTGATTCTAAATAAACCTGTTGGACTTTAACCTGGGTCTTATGACACTTCTTACTGTTGTTAAATTCCATGTAGACAACATCCACTGCACTACCCTCATCGATCCTCCTTGTCACTTTCTCAAAGAATTCAATTTGTAAGATGTGACTTTCCCTTAAAGCCATGTTGACTATCTCTGATTAGTCCATGCCTTTCTAAGTGACAGTTCATCCGATCTCTCAGAATTGATTCTAACAATTTTCCCACCACCTAAACATGACTAGCTGGCCTATAATAGTTTGGCATTTCCTTCATATTCTTTTTAAACAATGGAACCACATTTGCATTCCTCCAGTCCTTTGGCACCTCACCTGTATCGAGTGAAGATTGGATAATAATCTTCAGAGTATATGCTATTTCCTCCCTGACCTCCTTTAACATCCTGGGGGACAATCCATCCGGCCCTGGCAACTTATCCACCTTCAAAGATTCCAAATCCTCTCACTTCCCCTCTCATTATTTTATATTTACATATTTAATTAACACTGCTCCACTTGGTTACTATATCCGAATCATCCCTTTTCTTTGCGAATAGAGACACAAAAAAATTCATTTAAAACTCTTCACATATCTCCTGCTTCTTCACACAAGCTCCTTTCTTCATCTGATAGATCCCACCTTTCCTTTAAATATTCTTTTGCTCTTTATATACCGGTAAAACATCTTTGGGTTTTCCTTAACCTTGCTTGCTAATATTTTTTTCATGCCCTCTCTTTGATTGCCTTTTTACTTGATCCCTGTACTTTTTATACTCTGTGCTATCTGCAGTGTTGAGTTTTTTGAGACTATCATGAGCTTTCTTTTGCTGTTTGATCCTCCCCTGCATTTTTCTAGACAACCATGGGGCTCTAGATTTGGCAGTATCATTCTTATTTTCGGAGGGGACAGGTCTGCTTTGTGCCCCAAGGATCTCACTTATTAGTACTTCCCACTGATTTATCCTTTAGCAGTCCTGTCCAGTCCACCTCAGCCAAATCACCTGAGTTTTGTAAAATTTGCCTTCCCCCAGTTTAAAACGTCTACTCCTGATTTATCCCTGTCCCTTTCCATAATACTAAATCGAGTTGAATTGTGGTCACTATCCCCGATATGGTCGCCTACCGTCACTTCGCCCACTTGCCCATCTTCATTTCCCAAAACTAAATCCAGAATTGTCTCTCATTTTGTTGGGCTTGTCACATTGTTTTTTTAAAAGATTCCTGGACACAGTACATTAATTTTTCACCCTCATATTATTGTTATATTGTCACGCCCTTATATTGTTTGAAACCCAGTTGATATTGGGATAAAGTCTCCTACTATTACTGCCCTCTTATTCTACAGGCAGAAATTTGTCCACACATATGTTCCTCTATCGCCCTCTCACTATTTAGGGGTCTGTAGTATACTACTAGCGACGTGACTGCCCCCTTTTTTATTCCTAAGCTCAACTAACAAAGCCTCATTTGTTAACCCATTCAGTATATCATCCCTTCCCATAACTGCAATTGATTCTTTAACCAATAATGCTATCCCCCCTCCCTTTTTGTCACCCACTCTGTCCTACCTGAAAACTCTATAACCACGGATATTGAGCTGCCAATTTTGCCCCTTCTTTAGCCAGGTTCCCATTGTAGCAGCGACATAGTGCTGCCATGTGTCTACCTGTGTCCTTGGTTCATCTGCCTTGTTTGTAATACTCCTTGCATTGAAGTATAAAGAGCTCAACCATGTCAATTTCCTCTGCTGGACTTGTGTCTTTCTGAATCGCTGACTACATCACTAACTAATGTTCCACCTCATTTCCTGATCTGAATCTGACCCATCTAAGCCTAGCCCTTGGTCCCCATCCCCCTGCTGTTCTAGTTTGTCCACGCTGAAGTTAGACGAATACTTAGGACCCCCAACGCAATCAATGTCGGGTGGAAGAACATGTTTTTTCTCTTAAGCAGTGCAAAGCAAGACAGACAGAAAGTGAGGCAGCTCGAGTGCGAGAGCCTGTCTTTTAAAAGAAATCACTAATAATTAAATTATTGTGCTTCTGTGGAATGGCAGTGGGACGCTTCCCACCTGAAGTGCCTACATCAAATTGAGAAAATGATATTACATGGAACCCAAAGCGCTCTTCGTACTGCTTCAGCGAGCACTCCCAGATTAACGACAATGCAGATCATACGCAGAGTAAACTGCGCTCTCTTCCTCCGTGGATGCCAGGTGTATGCGAAAGCTTCCTCACTGTTCCAGTGGCTTGTTTCACCCACAGCGGTGCCTGCTGTAGCAATGCCAGACTGCAGCCTGGCTGAAACAAGTGGTTTTTTCCCACCCGTTTTGATTTTAGCTGGTTTCAAAAAATAAAAAAGCAGAAATCTTTTTTTTTCCCTTTGAGATCGGATTAAACTGAACTCCGAAGTCAGGAGCTAAATTTCCTCCCACAAGCTCCCTGATGGTTTAGTGGGTAAAAGTTTCACACACAACAGGAAGATCCAGGGTTCGATTGTTCCTCTCTGCTGATTACTTGCACATCAGAGGAAGGTCCTAACAGTGAGAGGAACGGTGGAAAATGAAATTATAAAGGCGGAGTGCGAACAATTCAGTCTGTAGTTGCCTCTCTCCCTTGTCATAAGAACACAGGGAACAGTGGCAGGAAGTAGATCATATGGTCTGCTCCACCACTCAATATGACCATGGCTGATCTTGGGCTTCATTTGGTGCCCATTACCCGGATCCCTCAATTCCAAGACACCAAAAATCTCTCCATCTCACTTTAACCATGATGTGGAGATGCCGGCGTTGAACTGGGGTGGGCACAGTAAGAAGTCTCACAACACCAGGTTAAAGTCCAACAGGTTTATTTGGAACCACGAGCTTTCGGAGCGCTGCTCCTTCATCCTTCACTCACCTGATGAAGGAGCAGCGCTCCGAAAGCTCGTGATTCCAAATAAACCCGCTGGACTTTAACCTGGTGTTGTGAGACTTCTTACTGTGCCCACTTTAACTATATTCAACGAGGAAGCACCTACAGTCCTCTGGAGGAGAGAGCTCCAAAGATTTACAACCCTGACAGAATTTTTTCTCATCGCAGGGACCAATCTCGTGAACCTTTGCTAGACTGCCTCCAGTGCAAACATATCCTTCCTAAAATCTGGAGACTAAAACAGCACAAACATTCCAGACATGGTCTCACCAAAGCCCCACAAAATTGAAGCAAGACTTCTTTATCCCTGTACTCAAATCCCCTTGCCAATTTGCCTTCCCAACTTCCTGCATTCCTTATACGAGCACAAAATAGTATCCCTGATCATCAACGTTTACACCTTTAAAAAAAGGTATGCTTTTCTATGGGGCGGCACGGTAGCACAGTGGTTAGCGCTGCTGCTTCACAGCTCCAGGGACCTGGGTTCGATTCCCGGCTTGGGTCACTGTCTGTGTGGAGTTCGCACATTCTCCTTGTCTCTGCGTGGGTTTCCTCCGGGTGCTCCAGTTTCCTCCCACAGTCCAAAGATGTGCGGGTGAGGTTTATTGGCCGTGCTAAAATTGCCCCTTAGTGTCCTGAGATGCGTAGGTTAGAGGGATTAGCGGGTAAATGTGTAGGGATAAGGGGTAGGGCCTGGGTGGGATTGTGGTCGGAGCAGACGCAATGAGCCAGTTGGCCTCTTTCTGCACGGTAGGGTTTCTATGATTCTATTCTGATGACTAAAGCAGATAATTTCACTTAGTGGTCTCTTCTACACTGGGGAGACTAAATGCAGACTGGTCGAATACATACATGCAGTCCACATGCGTGACCCAGACCTCCGGGTCGTTTGCCATTTCAATTTACCATCTTGCTCTCATGCTCACCTTTCCGTCTCCAGCCTGCTACAATGTTCCCGTGAAGCCCAAGACAAGCCAGAGGAACAGCAGCCCATCTTCCGAGGAAGCACTTCAGCCTCTGGGCTCTACATTGAGATCAACAACTTCAGACCATGTACCATGTCCTCCATTTAACGTTTATTTCCCCACGTGCCGGCCTGTATCTTGTTCTCGTGTTTTTGCTTTCAGACAGTACTGATCTTTATTCTGCTATTCACAGCTACTCTGGACCAATCCTTTGTTTCTCTAATACCATCATGTAAATTCATGTTGCATGGTTTGATCATACCATACTTTTCTAAGTGCATTAAGACTTCCTTATACCAACATTTCCCAGCAAATGATGTTGAGCTAACAGGCCTGTCCCTCACTGTTTTCTCTCTTCCACACTTACTGAAAAGCGATGTTACATTTGCCAACTTCCAATCTGACAGGACTGTTCCTGAATCCAGGGAATTTTGAAAAATTATAGCTAGTACGCCCACTATCTCGGCAGTTAGCTCTTTTGGAATACTAGGGTGTGGGCCATCTGGTCCTGGGAATAAGTCGATTTTAGTCCCTTATGTTCCTCCAATATTTTTTTCTCGACTGACATTAATTATCTTTATTTCCTTACTCTTTCTGGCCCCTGGGTAACCCTCTATTTCTGGTATAAAACTTGCATCTCCTATAGCGAATACAGACATGATTCATAAAAACCCTGCCAGAAAATCTAGTCAAGCGAATGCCAACCTGTACTAATATTGTCCCATCGCGCCTGTGCCAACTCTGAAAGACCATCCAATTAGTCCCACTCCCCACCTCTTTGCCCAGAGCCCTTCATTTTCATATCTCGATCCAACTGTCTTATGACAGTTTTCCACTCGCCTTTCGGCCAGTATATTCTTAATCTATCATGACTCGCATCTGAGGACTGACGACCTTGGGGGCAAGAGGTGAAAGGCAGAAACTAAACAAGTAGTGTTCCTTTCCCCAGTGGCATGCACCAGATGTCTATTTGTTCTCCTCTTCTTGCAGCAACTAATATCTACCGCGACAGCGAACATGAAAACAGAAAATGCTGCCATTGTTCAGCAAATCTTTTAGCATCGAGGGACAGGGAGAGGGAGTGTGTTTCAGGTTGATGCGCTTTTCTCAGACCTGGAAGAGGTTAAGAAAGTTGGGGGAATTAGCTCAAATGATAGAACGTTGCTTTGATTTATTGTTGTCCTATGTATTGAGATACAGTGAAAAGTATCGTTTCTTGCACGCTATACAGACAAAGCATACCATTCATAGAGCACATAGGGGAGAAGGAAAGGAGAGTGTGCAGGATGTAGTGTTACAGTCATAGTTAGGGTGCACCGAAAGATCAACTTAGTGCGAGGTAGGTCCACTCAAAAGTCTGATGGCAGCAGGGAAGAAGCAGGGAGTTAGCTGGCACTTGATCTCAGACTGTTTGTATCTTTTTCCCAATGGGAGAAGGTGGAAGAGAGAATGTCCGGGGTGTGTGGGAGTCCTTCATTATGCTGGCTGCTTTTCCATGTTGCATGTGAGAGGTCGTGGGAGCGATGCCCACATTTACCACTTTAGGCGGCACAGTGGTTAGCACTGCTGCCTCAGTGCCAGGAACCTGGGTTCAATTCCGGCCTTGGGTGGAATTTGCGCGGGTGGAGTTTACATGTTCTCCTCATGTCTGCATGGGTTTCCACTGGATGCGCCGGTTTCCACCCACACTCCAAAGATGTGCAGGATAGGTTAATTGGACATGCTAAATCGCCACTTAATGTCAGGGGGACTAGCAAGGTCAAGATGTGGGGTTACAGGGATAGGGCCTGGGTAGGATTGTCGTTGATGCTGGCTTGATGGGCCGCAGGGCCTCCTTCTGCACTGTATAGATTCTATGAAATGAACTTACAAACAAGGAGCCTCTCGAGCCTGCTCTGCCATTTAATAAGATCATGGTTTATGGCTGCTATCAGATAAATCTGTATCCTTCCTAACACCCCCCCACCCCGATAACTTATCATCCCCCACACCTACCAAATATCTATCTACCTTAAAAGAATTCAAGGTCTCTGCTGTGACTTTCTCAGGGAGAGAGATTCACGACCCTCAGAACATATTTCACCTCATCTCAGTTTTAAATGGGCGACCCCTCATTTTTAAAGTGCTCTCTCGTTCTAGAAACGGTGGGACATACAAAAAGGGAAGATCTGGTATAGGAGGTGGAAGGCAGGAGAGATTAAATGAGAAAAGGATAAGGTAAAGCGACAAGTAAAGAACCAAAAGATAGGTCTAGAGTGGGTTCAAATATAAACAGCAGAATCCATTCCCGTTGACATCTCCGTGACCCATCTATTGCTTCTTTACTTGCCCCATTAGCATCCCCTAATGCTCGCGCCATCTTCCACCGTAGAACCCAGCTGGTGGCCATTTGGCCCATCGAGTCTGCACCGACCACAATCCCACCCAGGTCCTATCCCCATCACCCCTAGCTAATCCCCCTGACACTAAGGGGCAATTTAGCATGGTCAATCCACCCTAACCCACACATCTTTGGACTGTGGGAGGAAACTGGAGCACCCGGAAGAAACCCACGCAGACACGGGGAGAACGTGCAGACTCTGCACAGACAACCTCTTGTTAGACCATAAGACGTAGAAGTAGGCCATTCAGCCCATTGCATCTGTTCGCCATTCAAAGAGATCACGACTGATCTGATATGATCATCTTCAACTCCATTTTCCTGCCTTATCCCCATAACCCTTGATTCCCTTAAAAATCTGTCTAGCCCAGCCTTGAACCATACTCAGTGACCCGGCCTCTACAGCCTTCTGTGATAAAGAATTCCACAGATTCACTACCCTCAGAAAAAAATCCTCCTCAGTTCGGTACTAAATGGGCGACCCCCTTACTCTGAGATTATGTCCTCTGGTCCTAGACTCTCCCACAAGGGGAAACAACCTCTACCCTGTCAAGCCTTCTGAGAATTCTATGTCCCAATAAGGTCACCTCTCATTCTTCTAAACTCCAATGAGTACAGGCCCAATCCATTCAACCTCTCCTCATAAGAAAATCCCTCCATACCCGGGGTCAACCTAGAGAACATTCGCTAGACTGCCTCCCATGCCAGGATATCTTTGTTTCCTCCCACATTCTCAAAGACGTGCTGGTTAGGGTGCATTGACCCAAACAGGTGCCGGACTGTGGCGACTAGGGGAATTTCACAGTAACTTCATTGCAGCGTTAATGTAAGCCTTTACTTGTGACTAATAAATAAACTTTACTTTAGATAAGGGGAGCAAAACTATTCACAGTATCTCAGGTGTGGTGTAACTAGTGCCTTGTATAGTTTTAACAGGACTTCACTATTTTTATATGCCATTCACTTTGAAATAAAGGCCAACTTTCCATTTGCTTGTTACTTAATCTCTCCTGCTTTCCAGCCTATCACAGCCTTTTTTCCTCTCCCTGCCTTCAGGCTTGCTTGCTTAAAACTTATTTCACATCTAAATTTTTCAGTTCTGGCAAAAGCTCAACAACCTAAGTTAACTTTCGCTCTCTCCACAAACACTGCCTGATCCGCTGAGTGCTTCCAGCAGTGATTGCTTTCAGATTTGCAGCTTCTGCGGTATTTTGCTTCTGCCTCAATACCGTTGCCAAACTTTCATTACACCAGGTGGCAGCTATGAACAGTTCCTTTGCAACCACTGGAACCTTTTGTGACCTGTGAGCCACTCGGGGATGAATGGACCGACCTCCCGCTGCCCCTTTTAATCCGGCGCTGCCTTTCACTGATGCGCCGCCACGTTTCCGGCAGTGACGTAACAGGTAAAAAGAGGGCCAATTGTTGAGAGATCGAGTTGAGTTGGTTAAGATTGTATTTGCGTGTGTGTGTGCGTATGTGCGTGCGTGTGGCGGGGCGGGGGGGGGGCCGATGCAAGAAGGATGTTTTCGATGGTGGAGGGTGTCCAGAACCAGGGGTCACAGCCTGCGGATACAGGGTCAGAGATGAGGAGAAAATTTCTTCATCCAGAAGGTGGTCAGCCTGTGGAATTTGCTACCACAGAAAGCAGCTGAGGCCAAAGCAGTGAATGCTTTCAAGAAGCCGTTAGATATAGTACTTGGGAGTGAAGGGGATCAAAGGATATTTGGGGGGTGGTGGAATTAGGCTATCGAGTTGGATGACCAGCTATGATCATGTTGAATAGCAGAGCAGGCTCAAAGGGCCGAATGGCCTCCTCCTGCTCCTATTTTCTATGTTTCTTGCGCTGGAAATACTCAGCCAGTTGGTTGGCAGAGACTGCAGAGAGAGCAGTGTTAACATTTAAAAGTCCCAATATTGCTTTCATTTTTATGTCATTGTGAAACAGTTCTTTGCACAATATCATTAGTCATGCAGCATTTCATTGTGCCACTGTTGCAAGGGTCTCTGAATTTTGTAGAATACAACCAGGATGTGGGGATCAGATCAGAAGGGTTTATCAGCCTAAGAACACAACTGTTGGGTATGTTTTTGGAGGATATGAAACTTCTCCATTTTTTACCCAAGTTAATGCACTCTTCCTTTCTGCATGCCTGCCTCCCCCAGTCACATTTAAGGGAAGCAAGTGCCTTTCTCAATATCCTCAAAGCGAGGTACGGAAGGCAACTTTTCTTAATCACCTTGTTCTCATTTATTCTTTCATGAGATGTGGGCATCACTGGCAAGGCCAGAACTGGTTGCCTGCCCCTGACTGCCTTTGAACTGAGGGCAGTTAAGAGTCAACCGCATTGCTGTGGGTCTGGGGTCACATGTAGGTCAGACCGGGTAAGGACGGCAGATTCCCTTCCCTAAAGGGGGATTAGTGAAACAGACAGGATTTTAGAACAATCAATGATTGTCGTCACGGTCACCATCACCGAGGCTAGCTTTATATTCCAGATCCACCAGAGGCCGCAAGATGTTCTGTCGCGGAGTTGGTGCAAACGCGATGGGCTAAATGGCCGCCTTCTGCACTGTAGGGAGCCTAAGGACACAGGACCCTCACCCGCACAGGACTGTCAGATGCAATAACCTCCTCTTGATTCAGGGGAGGAGACACACACAACCTTCAGGTTTTACGTTTCATCTGATGTAATTTTTAAACAATCCGGCTTCTCCCTCGGCGCAGCTTTAGAATATCTATCTAAATTAGCAGCTGAAGAAAGCTCTTGCGCTGCGCAAATTCATAATCTTCTGACCCAGTTGCAATTTTCTGTCCAATGACACACATTACAAATTTCATCAGAAGTAACAGTCGGACTTTCTTGTATAACTTCAATTGATGTATACATAAATCAAAACTTATTGTGTGCATATGTGGGGGATTGGGGGGGGCGGTGATGGGGGAGAAGAGGGGGAACAAAGAGAATTAAATGTAAATTTAGGACCAATATCTTCAATCACCAGGAAGATTGCTGCTTTGGCCTGACCGAATAACTAAAATTACATTTTTATTGCAGGACTTTTATCAGTGTTTTGGGATCCCATTCCGTAATTCTGCCCATTTATAATTAGGTTCCAGCAGTTTATGGTGTTTGCATAAGTAAATTCAGTTTTTATTGCCAGGGATTTAGTACCTTTGATGGCGCTTTGAGCACCCTAATCGGCAGTTCATTCCCATCCTGCAGAAAGTGCAAATTAGCAGAGTTGATCATGTGAGGTAACTTAATGGATACAGTGGAGGCTGTGGAAATACGCAGGCCATCAATAATATTTAGCCTAAAGCATTTTCCATCTTCCCACTGCTGGGTAAATGTTAAAGGCGCACTATCGCAGGTAATGAATGAACCTGGCTAGGATGGGGGGGGGGGGGGGGGGGGGGAGTCACAGCTCGGGGGGGCGGGGCAGAGGCGTGCTGTCACAGCTCATCATTTAACGGGACAGTTTGGCATTGCAGTTTGTCGGATTTCACCTCGACTTGTCACAGGGCCGCTGCTGCGAGAAAGGCAGAAGTACCACGCTTGCTGCCCAGAAAAGGGGTTCTCCAAGGGTGGGGGCTGGGGCAGAACAGAGGGAGAGAGAGGAGCTTTACTCGACACCTGATCTCCGAATGCTTAATGGTGACACTGGCTATCTGAATTGGCAAGGGGCCCATTTACTCGTCTTAATAATCGCTCAATAGAATGTGCATTGAAGGCAGTTTAAAATAAAGTGAGGATATTGCAAGGGAAGCAATGACTGTGCCAAGAGCTTTCAGGCATCTTTAAAGGCTCATTTTCAACACACTACGTTTAGAGCTTAAAAGCTAGATAGATGGCTGAATATCTTGGAGGACGCTCACCCTTTTGTTACCTCTCGACTTGGCTATTCCTAGGGTTCCTCGACCAGACTCCTACCGATCATCCTCTGCAAGCTTCAGGCAAACTCTGCCTGTATCGTAACTCAGTTCCCCTTCAACCTTGTGCTCACTGGCCTACATAAGCTGCTGGTCTAGCAATGTCTCCGTTTTAAACTTCCCTGTTGTTTTTGATCATGGAGCAGCGCGGTGGCAGTGGTTAGCACTGCTGCCTCACAGCACCAGGGACCCGGGTTCGATTCTGGCCTCGGGTCACTGTCCGCATGGAGTTTGCACATTCTCCTCCGGGTGCTCCAGTTTCCTCCCAAGATGTGCGGGTTAGGTTGACTGGCCATGCTAAATTGCCCCTTAGTGTCAGGAGGATTGGCAGGGTAAATACTTGGTTATGGGGATTGACCTAGATGGGATTGTTGTAATTGCAGGCTCGCTGGACCAAATGGCCTCCTTCTGCACTGTACAGATTCTAAGTCACCTGTCCCAACATCTCTCTACATGGCCTGCTCGCAAATGTCTTTTACGCTAAAGTAACTGCAAGTCGTTGATGGTTGGTTTTTTTGAGGGGGTGATCACAGTAGATTTGAGAATGAGGTAGATTGCATCATGAGAGGGGATTGTTTACAATATCAGCCAGCATAGGATCAGGAAGGGAAACTGAATGATGAGCAATTTAGGGGAAAGAAGGCTGAGAGAGCTAAAAGAAAGTAAGAAGTCCCACAACACCAGGTTAAAGTCCAACAGGTCTATTTGGTAGCAAAAGCCACTAGCTTTCGGAGCGCTGCTCCTTCATCGGGTGAGTCTCCTGATGAAGTCTCCAGTTGACTCACCTGAAGAAGGAGCAGCGCTCCGAAAGCTAGTGACTTGTGCTACCAAATAAACCTGCTGGACTTTAACCTGGTGTTGTGAGACTTCTTACTGTGTTTTATCCCAGTCCAACGCTGGCATCTCCACATCAGAGCTAAAGAAAGGCAGGTCTCATGGGCAAGATGGGCTTGGAGAGACCCATGTGGGGAGAAAGGGCAGAAAGAGAAAAATGCAAGGCAAAGGCAAGGGAAGGATGCAGCAGAGGGAGGTGAACAGATGGTCTCAATCTTAGAGACAAAGCTGTCCATGACTTCATGCGACAAGTTTAATATTTCATGGTTTAGGTGTTTGAAAAACATGGTGAAGAAGCAATGTTATAGAACTACAACCAAACTGGTTCCATTAGCGGCACTTTGGCCTCTGAGTCATTGGTGACTCAATGCCACAACTAGGCAGCATTGGCAGCTAATGCAGTAATAAAAGAGTACTGGGCTGTTGGAGATATGTTTTATGGAAGTGATGTTCAAACAGGGCAACATCTGCCTGGTCAGCTAAAGGATTCTAGAGACACACTTGTGGAGCAGCCATTGATGTCCCACCAATATTCCTCAATGAACTAACATCAAGAAGGAGGTTACCTTGGAATCCACGTATTTGCTGACTAATGCGTTTGACTATATTATAAAAGTTCAGAAACTAATCTGTTGTCTATGGAAGCTTTGGCGAGGGTGCAAAGAAGGTTCACCAGGATGTTGCCTGGTCTTGAGGGTGTTGGCTTTGAGGAGAGGTTGAATAAACTAGGGTTTTTTCAGGTGGTGGTGGAAGCAGGCACATTAGCAACATTTAAGAGGCATCTGGATGGGTACATGAATAGGGAGGGAATAGAGGGATGCGGACCGAGTAAGGGCAGAAGGCTTTTTTTTTAGTTTTGTTAGGACAGCATGGTCGATGCAAGCTTGGAGGGCCGAAGGGCCTGTTCCTGTGCTGTACTTTTCTTTGTTCTTTCTCTGTTATTTCTGCTCTTGGGCAAGATGATTAAATGCTCCATATCAGCAGGTAAATGTTAGCATTTATTGCCAAGGGACTGGAGTATAAAAGTAGAGAAGTGTTGTTGCAGTTGTATAGGGTGTTGGCGAGACCACATCGGGAGTAGTGTGTCCAGTTTTGGTCTCCTTATTTGAGGAAGGATGTGGGTGGCATTGGAGGCAGTTCAGAGGAGGTTCTCCAGATTGATTCCGGGGGATGTAGACCAAATGCTTCCCCTTGTGGGGCAATCTAGAACAAGAGGTCACAGGTATAGGTTGAGAGGCGGTAGATTTAAAACTGAGATGAGGAGGAACTACTTCTCGCAGAGGGGGGTGAATTTGTGGTACACGCTTCCCCATAGGGAAGTCGGAATCATTAAATGGTTTTAAGGAGCAGACAGATGCATTTCTGATAAAAAAAACAAGTTAAAAGGATATGGGCGATAGGTGGGGAGGTGGATTTGAGACGAGGGAGAGATCAGCCATGATCTGATTAAAGGGCAGAGCAGGCTTGAAGGGCTGAATGGCCTACTTCTGCTCCTAATTCCTATGTTCCTAGCACCATGTCAGCCTTGACTGGCACTCTCTTCAATTGAAGAGGGGAGCGACACTTGCCTTTCCAGTGTTATTTAGATGTGCACATCCACTGAATAAATATTGAAGGAATTAACCATATCTTTGGTTAGAAATATTAAGCAAATAGCAACCAAGGAAAATAAAGTCATATCTTATAATGCATTTCAGGATGACAAAAAGAATCTTTCTTCATATTTTCCTTTCTCTTTGGCAGCTGGAGCAGAAAGCAAAGCGAGTGAATGAATTGATGTCTCATTCAAGGAGGGACAATCCACTATACATGGAGTTACATAAATGTTGCTCGTGGCTCTGGTCCGTGCTGTGTCAGTGGTGTGGGAGGGTGGGAGCAGATTGCAGGGATTTAAACGGCGCTGTGGAAAAGACGGACATTGATCCGGGAAGTGAAAAAACGTTGATGGACCTGAAAGGGAAGGTGGAAATGGGGCAGTGGTTAAGAAGGAAAGGGATCAAGCGCAGATTTGCCTCACAGCGCCAGGGACCCGGGTTCGATTCCCGACTTGGGTCACTGTCTGTGTGGAGTTTGCACGTTCTCCCTATGTCTGCATGGGTTTCCTCCGGATGCTCCGGTTTCCCCCCACAATCTGAAAGATGTGCTGGTTAGATACATTTACCCGAACAGGCACTGGAGTGTGGCGACTAGGGGAATTTCACTGCAGTGTAAAGTAAGACTTACTTGTGACTAATAAACAAACTTTTAACTTGAACTACGGTGGCTTTTTAGATTGGAACTGTAGTGTTGCCGACAGTCCAGAGTTGCACATAGAGCAGGCAGCATGTGGATGCGAGGAGTGTACATTTGCTGCCTGCGAAGTCTTGCTTAGCAACAACCAGTCACCACAGGAGAAAATGGGACTAAAATGAAGAAAAATATATTAAAATTGCTCAGATGGTCTCAAATAATAAAGACTTATTCAGTGTGATGATTCAGGCTGTTTTACTGTCTGCAATCCTTGCCAGTCAGTGGGTTTTGGAGTTTCCTTTCAAAAAGATTACAGATCTTTTGATACGGTTGGTATCACAAGGTAGAGCTCGCAGGATACTGGTTTATTTTAAGATACTGAATTCACCGCCCACCATACAACCCAATCATGTAACCTTTTTTTTAATGAAAGAGGCAAGACTAACCATGGAGCAGTCAATTTTGGCATGACTATCACCGCTGGCCATGTCATAGAGTCATAGAGATTTACAGCATGGAAACAGGCCCTTTGGCCCAACTTGTCCATACCGCCCTTTTCTTTTTAAAACCCCGAAGCTAGTCCCAATTGCCCGCATTTGGCCCATATCCCTCTATACCCATCTTACCCATGTAACTGTCTGAATTAGAGAAAAGCCAAAGCCAGAATCATGCCCCAATACGTGCTCGTGTGTGCTGATAACCCTAATATTTACATATGCACAGACCTTGGGCAGAGGAGGCCCCTTTTTATTGAGATTCAAGAGCATGGCGCCGAGATCCACTTTGTAAGGCATCTGCTAGGTTTGGAACTCGAGATATTTTGGAACTAGGATCCCGATTAAAGCCAGGCAAGTTCGGTGGAAGTTTTTTTTAAATTATTCATTCGTAGGACATGGGCATTGCTGGCTGGCCAGTATTTACTGATATGGAGGTGCTGGTGTTTGACGGGGGTAAGCACAATAAGAAGTCTCACAACGCCAGGTTAAAGTCCAACAGGTTTATTTGGTAGCGCAAGCTTTCGGAGTGTTACTCCTTCAGGTGAGTGACTCACCTCACTCACCTGAAGGAGTGACACTCTGAAAGCTTGTGCTATCAAATAAATCTGTTGGATTTTAACCTGGTGTTGTGAGACTTCTTACTAAAGCATTTACTTCCCATCCTTAGTTGCCCGAGGGCAGTTGAGAATCAGCCACATTGCTGTGGCTCTGGGAGTCACAAGCAGGCCAGACCGGGTAAGAATGGCAGATTTCCTTCCTTAAAGGGACATTAGTGAACCAGATGGGTTTTTCCGACAATCGACAATGAATCATACAGATTCATGATTCCAGATAATTTTTTTACTGAAATCAAATTCCACCACTTGCCGTGGTGGGATTCGAACCCGGCTCCCCGGAACATTACCCGAGTTTCTGGATTAATAGTCCAGCGGTAATACCGTTAGGCCATCGCCTCTCTGCAAGGTCAACAAGGGTGTTTGACAAACAGGAAATGGTAAGCTGCAGGAGGGAGATCCTTCTCCTGAACCTGGAGGTGGGTGTGGAGAAAATGGACAGTGGCAAGAATTTTTTTCTGGTGAGGATTTAGAAGTCTGTGCACTCTCCCGAGGAGGTTGTGGCTGGGGTGGGGGGGTGTCGGGGGTAGAGAATTGGCAAAAAGTAGGAAACTACACAACTGAGGTCTTAGGATTGAAGACAGAGATGGTGCTTGGTGTCAACTCCCCGCAAACTAGACTGCATATTAAAATTGCTTTTCTTAAAATAAAGATTAATGCTAGAGATGAACGCACATCAATGATTCCCCAAGCTCTCACTCTGTAACGCTGTACACGAGGAGGAAAAATAATTGCTCTCTTCACCTTTTTACTCAGTCCATTAGTAAATGCACTGCCCAGCAGGGATTAGAGACACAAGGCCCAAAATCTGATCCCCTCTCTGAAAAGGGATCAGCTGACTCTGCATACAAGCAATCGCTGTGGGATGGGGGAAAGAAAACAAGCTTAAAAGGTTTCTACATCCTGACGACTACCTCTCAATAACTGCCAGAAATCCACCAGTGTGCACACTGGATGAGGGGGGATTCAGTTCAGTCACACAGCCTCACATCATGACTGGTAACAAATGAAAAGTGATTGTGCGAATGAGGGACTGGAGGGTTACCAGGATTTATGGAATGAGGGATTGGGAGGGTAACCAAGGGTAACTGAAGGGGGCAGCACAGTGTTGCCCTCACAGCGCCAGGGACCCGGGCTCAATTCCGGCCTCGGGTCACTGTCTGTGTGGAGTCTGCACATTCTCCCCGCGTCTGCGTGGTGTTCCTCCAGGTGCTCCGGTTTCCTCCCACAGTCCAAAGATGTGCGAGTTAGGTGGATTGGCCATGCTAAATTGCCCCTTAGTGTCAGGGGGACTAGCTAGGGTAAATATATGGGGTTAAGGGAATAGGGCCTGGGTGGGATTGTGGTCAGTGAGGACTCGATGGGCCAAATGGCCTCCTACTGCAGTCGGAGGCCATTCAGCCCATCGAGTCCTCACTGACCACAATCCCACCCAGCCCCTATTCCCTTAACCCCATATATGTAGGGATTCTATGATACTTATACAATGCATCCCAATAGGTCTTAATATCTTCAGTAAAGCGAGGGAAGATTAATATAGGAAATTTTACAAAAACACTGACTCTATCAAACATCTCTCTCCTCGAAGATCAAGCACTGTGGGACAACCCCTTACTTGTAGCGAACTTTCTCGTCCATATCGTCAGATGGCTCCATGGTGATGCAGGTGACGAGCGCCTCCATGCTGCTTGGCCGGGTCAGGAACTCCACCAGCTTGCGATTGTTGGCCTTGCACTCTTGCAGAACGTCCTCCTCGTCCATAAGCTCAAAGAGAGTGACATCCTCGCGTTCCAGGAGCGTGTCAATGTGCGATGTGGTGTGAAGATCAAACTTCCAAAACATGATGTGCTGCAGGAAGAGAAGATACCATCATGAAACCTCAGCAAACTCTAAATGCACTTGCAATTAGGGAAGGCGGGTGGCCTTGGGGTATTATCGCTAGACTATTAATCCAGGAACTCAGCTAGTGTTCTGGGGACCCGGGTTCGAATCCCCACCATGGCAGGTGGTGGAATTTGAATTCAATTAAAAATAAATCTGGTATTAAGAATCTACTGATGACCATTGCCGATTGTTGGAAAAACCCATCTGATTCACTAATGTCCTTTAGGGAAGGAAATCTGCCGTCCATATCTGGTCTGGCCTACATGTGACTCCAGAACCACAGTAATCAACTGCCCTCAAATGGCCCAGCAAGCCACTCAGTTCAAGGGCAACTAGGGATGGGCAATAAATGGGCAGCCAGCGACGCCCATGTCCCACGAATGAAGAAAAAGAAACTAAGCCTCTCCCATCTGGAATGCTTGGGACAGAGTCACTTCTGGATTTCAGAATTCTCTAGATGATGTTACAATGCCCAAACCAGCAAACACAGTTGATATAAATATTTACCTGAAACATAGAAGTGATAAAACACTATCAAGCAGCAATAAAAATGATTTTATTTATCCAAATACTGTATCTTCCATGTTTCTCCTCCCCAAATACTGTGCTAAAATGATGTGGAGTTGATTGTTCAAAACATTTTCAGACAACTGGTGTTTCTGAGCAATAGATGTTGGGGCAGGAGAGGTTACATTGTATAAACATTCAGCTACGAAACATACATAACAAATCATGTACATCGTTGGACTTCAGCCACAATGGCACATCCCAGGAGTGTTCAACAGCACTTCCCAAACTCACCACCTTGGAGAACAGGGGCAGTGGGTCCATGGGAACACCGCCACCTCCAAGTCAAAGTCCTAGAACTTGGCTATGTAATGATGCGGAAGTACTCCCACCACATGGGCTACAGCGGTTCGAGATGGCTCACCGTCACCTTTTGAATGGCAACCAGGGACAGGCAGGAAATTCTGGCCGTGCCAACCAAAGCCCACATCCCAGGAATGGGTCGAGGAACAAGAGGGAGGAAATGTAGATTAAGATCGCAGCAGCTGGAGGGATGAAAGGGCATGGGGTTAGGGACAGAAAACTGGCAGAGGGGAAATCCTGGGAGGGAGGAAATTACTTGGAAAATGGCAGCGCTCTTCTGATGTCTCAGTTGGCGAATCAAGCTCATGAGAGCGCCACGCCGATCCATCCCTGGGGTAAGAGGGGGACACAATCTGACCTTTTTTCTGTATGCACGCTTAGAGTAGACAAGGCAGGAATGGGCTTGGTTATTCAACCACATCCTTGAGCCAACTATCCCAAAAATCATAAATGTTACACAGCCAACGACCGCCAAAGTATCTGCCGTCTGTGGAAACACCCAAAGGTTTCCAGTGAAGAAGTGCAGCGGGAAAACAAAATGCAGGGGAAAAGGAACAAATAGCAGCAGGAGGAGGCGGCGGGGGTCACACTACATGAAGAGACTGTTACATCATTTGGAAAATGAATGAACAAGTAACAATCGCTGGGAAGAAAGAGGAGCCAGAACGAAATCAAGTGGCCTTGTCTAGCAGGCACCATCATCAGCAATAAACACAGGATGGCCATTGAATACAGACAGGCAATACATATAATTATAGATGTTTATTCAGCAGGAGTGAGTGTTAATACCCAGCTTACCATTATTACACAATGCGCTGTTCTTTATTCCTGTTTCTGCTCCTGAGGCATTGCACTGCCTGAGTGAAAAGGCAGGAATACTGTGCAGAAAAGAGCACCCTTCAAAAAAAAAAAGAACCCACTCGATGTTCTATCCATTCGCTGAAAGAGACAGAAAGCCAGCCAGACTGTCTTTGTGGACGTGCATGCCTCCCTGCCCGGTTTTCCAGTACTCACAACAGTCAAATTTGCCCTTAAATGCTTGCGGTATAATAACTAAATCCTTGTAATCATCTCTCAGCATTGGTCACGAGTAATGTCAAAGAAATACATAAAAGCGCTCCAGAAATTTCTTGCAGAAACTCTTCTCAATAAGTCGTCAGAAAGGCACACACGACACATTTTTTCACCTTGTTTGGAAGCGGTAGTGTTAAGAAAGGCAATGTGACCATTCTCCTTCTCTCGGCACATCCAGAAGGACCAGGTTCAAACACACAATAACCAGTTGCGGCAGAGCTGAGTTTTCATTGTGCTTACTGCCTCGGGCCCAAGTGCAGGCCCAGCTACAAATCCAGTCATTGGCTGGCCAACTTCTGAATGTGGAGATATATTGCATGAGCCAGAAGGTTTGAGGTTCCCATCGCAAAACTGCATGGAATTGGGATATATAATTTCACACGGCAGTGTGGGGCATGGGCAGCACGGTGGCACAGTGGTTAGCACTGCTGCCTCACAGCGCCAGTGATCCGGGTTCGATTCCCTGCTTGGGTCACTGTCTGTGCGGGGTTTGCAAGTGCTACTTGTGACACTAATAAATAAACTTTAAGCTTTTTGTAGTGGTACATTTTGTCATGTAGTCACTACTGTCGGGAAATGACCCGGGTTCGATTCCAGCCTCGGGTCACTGTCTGTGTGGAGTTTGCACCTTCTCCCCGTGTCCGGGTGCTCCGGTTTCCTCGCACACACCACAGATGTGCGGGTTAGGTTGACTGGCCATGCTAGATTGACCCTAGTGTCGGGGGATTAACAGAGGTAAATATGTGGGGTTATGGGAATCGGGTCTGGGTGGGATTGTGGTCGGTGCAGACGCGATGGGCCGAATGGCCTCCTCCTGCACTGTAGGGATTCTATGATTCTAAATGTGGCAATTAATTTGAGCACAGCGACGGAAATGTACCCTGGGATGAGTCACTGGCTTCAGCAAATAAATAACACAAGAAGAAAAAATACAACTAGACATCACTCCCACAGTGAGATTATAACTGGATAATTTGTTGTGATGTAGGTTAAAGAACTAATTTTTGCTCGGTCACTGTGGGGGAACTTCCCTGCACTTCTCTGAAATAGCGCACAGTGGATTCATCCACTTTACAGCCCAGAAAGGGCTTTGGTTTAACTTCTTATTGAACACTGGCACCTCGACAGTGCAGCACTACTTCCTCAGTACTGCACTAGGGTCCAGCCTGGATTGCGTGCTAAAGTCTCCAGGAGTTGGACTTAAACCTATTGCAACCGCCTGACTTGGGAGTGACCAGTGACAGGAGCCTTGCCCGATTACCTTCTGCATTTCTCTTTAACGCAGTGGTTCGGAGGCTAATTCTAACGACCACAAAGTATAAAGTTTATTTATTAGAGTCACAAGTGAGCTTACATTAATACTGCGACGAAGTTACTGTGAAAATTCCCCAAGTCACCAAACTCCGACTCCTATTTGGGTGCACGGAGGGAGAATTTAGCAAGGCCAATACACCTAACCAGCGTGTGTTTGGGACTGTGGGAGGAAACCGGAGCCCAAATTAAGTTCAGATGGAATTTCTGCCCAACCAGCGATCAATGGACTGCCAGTATTCACTGTCTGTGTCATGTAATAGGAATAGACAATCAAGCTAGGTAGTTAAGTGCTAAGGGAGTGGCGGAAATGCACCCTGGGATGAGTCACCGGCTTCAGCAAAGAAATAACGCAAGAAGAAAAAGATACAACTAGACATTACAGACCAACAGCAGAGACAAGTACAAATACAACGAGGGATTAAACTGCTGGGTCAAAGGAGGGAAACAAAAGTCCAAAGATCCAGTCCAAAGATGTGCGGGTTAGGTTGATTGGCCATGCTAAAATTGCCCCTTAGTGTCCTGAGATGCGTAGGTTAGAGGGATTAGCGGGTAAATGTGTAGGGATATGGGAGTAGGGCCTGGGTGGGATTGTGGTCGGTGCAGACTCGATGGGCCGAAAGGCCTGTTTCTGCACTGTAGGGTTTCTATGATTTCTATGAAAAAAGTGCGCCAGTGAATGGGCGGCACGGTGGCACAGTGGTTAGCACTGGTGCCTCACAGCACCAGGCACCTGGGTTCAATTCCAGCCTCGGGTGCCTGTGGGGAGTTTGCACGTTCTCCCCATGTCTGCGTGGGTTTCCTCCCACACTCCAAAGATGTGCGGGTTAGGTTGATTGGCCATGCTAAATTGTCCCTTAGTGTCAGGGGGATTTGTAGGGTAGATAAGTGGGGTTACGGGGATTGGGCCTGGGTGGGATTGTAGTTGGTGCAGGCTCGATGGGCCGGGTGGCCTCCTTCTGCACTGTAGGGATTCTATGATGCTATGAATATACACTCTTACACGATGAAAACATAATGGGGTTAGATTGCAAGCAACCTCATTTGCACTGCCTCATCGATAAAGAAAGGAAAGTTGTGAGCTACCGGTAATTGGCGACGGCTATGTACAGTGCTGTAGTGCGCCTGAGAGATTAGAGGTGGAGGGGGCAAGAGGCACCAAGTTACAAGGCAGCAGACTGCGCGGGTGGCTCAAGATGAATTCTACCATTTGTAATCAGTGCTATATAAAGGAAAAGTCATAACAGACAGCTCTGTAATTCATCTGAAAATAATGTCGGTTTTGAAACGAGTAGCTGCGCCACAGCGTGCGTGAAGATTGAGTCAAGCCAGGAATGGATTTGGATGAGTTTATAAAGATGGTGCTCTCCAGTTTCACAGCAGATGTGGTGAACAGTGTGGCCCATTGGAAAAGGTCAGCGATTCAAAACTAATAATTACACCGCAGTGCATCCATTTCGAGAGCCGTCACCTCTCCAAATTACATTTCACTTGCTGCAATTTCTCGAACCAATATAGGCAGGATTTTAATTCAAGTGTTCCATTTACTCAGTAACTGTCTCCTTCCCTTTCCAAGCTAACACATTTCGTCCTCTGAAGGTGTTGACCCCGTAGTTCCACAGTGCCCTGGCACACATCACAACGGATTTGACCCTTTGACACAGAAGGCTATTCGACCAAGGGGAGCATCATCACGGAGCTCAATCTTGATCCTCTCGCCTGGGGGTCCACTTTGTAGTGAGGTCTGCTGGAAACCAAGGGTACGCTTGAACGTTCTCCTCCCTGACACTCGCTGCTCCCCCCCCCCCCCCCCACCCCCTCCCCAGCTGACACAATTCAGACTGGCGATTGATCCAGGAGCTGACACGGCTCAGACACTCAGCCACTGAAGGCATGTCTCACGTTCTAACCTAGTCTCTGCGACACCTTTTTGTGCACCGCGCCTGGGCCTTTGCCCTGAACCTCAGCTCCGTTCCAGTGAAATTAAAAGGCACACATTCTCTGCTCGCTCTCCGCATCTCAGTTAACAAGCCAGCAGACTCCCATTAGACCCATGAATGATTAGAAGGTATGTAGCCGAAACCATTTCCTCCTTTTGCGACTTAAAAATGCTCCAAGCCTTAGCATTATCTGCTTCACAGATTTACACAAAGCACCCAGGGAAAGCCCACACAAGTTACATGCAAGCCTTCCTCTTACTGCTGGCCGACGTGACAAAACAAACTTTTTTATTATTATTTAATTCAACGAGCGCTACTCTGCTTGTTGGAAGAGCAAAGCCAGACACTTCCTGCACTCATTCTCAAATTGCTACAGCACTTTCATGACCTCAGCCATCTCCATGCACCCGCCCGCATTTGGGCCGCCCACACACTAATCGACGAGTGACGCCCAGTTCGCCGACCAGCCCCAAGAGCAAACACATACCGCACTGCAAACCCATTCAGCAGAAGTGTACCGAGATGTCGTGCAGGATATCAAAGGCAGCGGGGGGGGGGGGGGGGGGGTGAAAAGAGAGCGAAACAACGTTTGAGACAACATATATATTCACGTTAATCACAGTTCAGGCTGCCATTCCTGATATTCCTTCCCTAAAGCTAACCCCCCCTTTACCATCAGCAGGATTTTATCCGAGCTAAAAATATCCTTCAGATCCAATCCAAGTTTGGAAACAGAGAAATCTATAAACAAATCACACCACTGGATACGGTTATGCTTTATGGGTGAACTGGACAGAGAAATGTCACATGATCATTAATACACTCTCAAAGCCGGTGATCCTCTGACGACGCTGTGATAAATGGTATGCTGTCCCTGCTTTACACGTTCCACTGGCCAACATCTGCCACATCTAAAACCAGCGAGCAGAATCAAGGCCGAAGTGAGATCTGCTATTCTGGCAAATATAGCAATAAACAAAAAAAAACTCAGTAATTCCCTCACACCGTCAGATGGTGGTAAATGGAGATTTTTTAAAAACCACTCGATACTTACCCTTCAGAAGTCTCTTGATATTGAGTGCAAGGACGAGATGAGTGACCACCCCATGCAGTTGCAGACTGGTACACCTATGTACAAAGTCTTTGCTGGAGGAGTTTTTTTTTAATTGCTTTATTTTAAGAGGCAGGTACTGAGGGGGGAGGGGGGGGGGGACTGGGAGAGTCACAGCTTTGGCATTTAGAGCGTTCTCTAGAGTTTTTTAAATATGGATTTTAGTTGGTCTTATTAAATTAGAAAATGACTGCAATCCCACAAGGCTCGCCTCTTTTGACGGGCAAATTAAAACAAGCTTCTGCCATTTTGAACCCCCTGCACTTTTATTTGTCACTTCTCCCGCTCTGCACGGCACAGTGGTTAGCACTGCTGCCTCACAGCGCCAGGGACCCGGGTTCAATTGCAGCCTTGGGTCACTGACTTATGTGGAGTTTGCACGTTCTCCCCGTGTCTGCGTGGGTTTCCTCCGGGTGCTCCAGTTTCCTCCCACAGTCCGGAAGATGTGCAGGTTAGGTGCATTGGCCACGCTAAATTGCCCCTTAGTGTCCAAAGATGTGCAGGTTAGGTGGAGTGGCCATGCTAAATTGACCCCGAGTGTCGGGGGGATTAGCAGGAGAAATACGTGGGGTTATGGGGATAGGGCCTGGATGGGACTGTTGTCGGTGCAGGCTCGATGGGCTGAATGGCCTCCTCCTACTGTAGCTATTCCATGTTGGTAATGACTGCTTGCTGGGGCATTGCTTGCAAGTGGAAATGGCTCACAAGAATCAAAATACTGGAGTGTAGACGGGGCTGGCATTCCCAGCCATCCTCCATTCGGGTGCCCACCAGTGTCTCTCTGCCGGTATTAAAAGGTTACGAACCCTCACTTGAGTGAGCTAATCCCTCCCAGAAACATAAAGCCCAGCGTTCAGTCACCCACTTTGACGTGGGGCCATTTTATGTGCTGCATTAGACCTGCTGCAGCAGGACTTAAATATGAAGCAAAGCTCCCCTGACGGTGTGGTATTGAGTTACGCAGATCACGAGGTCCAAAATTCGGCTTATGATCTGTGCTGATTTAAGCTAATCCAGCTTGGTTAGCGGTTGGATCACAGAGGCTGGGGGATGGAGGAAAGGAAATCATCCAGCTTTCCGACCACCGGATCACTTTCCTGTGGAAAATGAAGGTGCTGCTTTGATGCCCATTACGGTCGAATAACCGGCCAGCATTTGCCGCTCTTGCTTTCGCGACGAGGATGGTAAGTAGAGACAAGGCAGCCTGCTAAGCATCAGCCAGAAATCAGCCCTTCCTGGTGTTTGGATGAACTGGCTGGAAAATGGATGTCTTTTTTTCCTCCTAAAAATGAAATGAGTGCCATTCACAGACCAGTGGATCTCCTACGGCATTGCTGACAGATTCACACTGATCATAGAATCCTACAGTGCAGGAGGCGGCCATTCGGCCCATCGAGTCTGCAACGACCACAATTCCCCCCCTCCCCCCCCCCCGCCCCAGGCCCTATCCCCATACACTTAACCTAGCTAGAACCTGACACTAAGGGGCAATTTAGCATGGCCAATCCACCTAACCTGCACATCTTTAGACTGGGAGGAAACCGGGACAGCCAGAGGAAACCCACACAGACATGGGGAGAATGTGCAGACTCCGCACAGACAGCGACCCAAGCCGGGAATCGAATCCGGGTCCCTGGGGCTGTGAGGCATCAGCGCTAACCGCTGTGAACTCATGTTTTACAAACTTAATGGGATTTTTTTGAATACATAATAGTAGAATCGAAAAGGGTGAACTCGTGGATGTGGCGCATTCTGATTTTCGGAAAGTTTTTGATAAAGTTCCACATGAGAACATTAGTGTGTAAAATGAATGTGCCTGGAATTTGGGGTAAAATGGATTGAGGTTGGGGCTGGCATGGATTGAGAATGGGTTCTCTCACCTCTCCTTGTGAGCGCTGGTGGGAGGTATTCTGGCGTACTGCAACTGGACCCCACTCCTGCCCACCGCCCCCCTCCCCGCCATTGACAAAATCTTGCTCAATAGTGCCATTTATAATTCCTTGTCTGCACTCTACAGTTGCTGCACCCTTGCATCCTACTGGCTGCTATCCCACCCCTGCTTCTGCTTTTCTTTTCTTGATCCAGGCACCTCAAGAAACAACTGTAAGGAGCCAAATTCAACCCGATTTGCTTTGTGAACTTTTGACTTCAATTTCTTTGTTCAAAGGAGGCGGCAGGATGGCAATTTGGTTGGTCTGGTGTGACGCAATCCGAAAAGGCTCACCACAATCGCTACTTTCAGACAAGATTTTATCCACGGAATCTCAAACCACTGAAGCATTAATTTGAATAAAGAATATAGAAATAAATATCCAATCCAATATATACTGTACACCAGTCTCCAAGCATGATACAAACGTTCCAGAAAGAGTCAAACTACATTCCTGCACTTCCACAGATCAGAAAATTAAAAGTTGCTTTGACCTACCCTAACTCAATATACCATCTTCAGAGTTGAGTCGCTCTACGTTCCCTGAAAGCTAGAAGTTTGATTGGGAGGCACACGCAATATTCTCAGGATTTTCTTCCGACCCTCCAGGAGGTTTTGTGACGCAGTGGGCAAGACCCCCTGCCTCTGACCCAGTGGGTTTGAGTTCCAGTCCGGGACTTCCTGGCCAAGGAAGGTGCGTTCGTAGTATGACCCAAGCTTATTACCAATCTGTAAATCCTCCCAGTATGTCTTCGGCAGACAGTGAGAGCAAGAGCGTGTCTCCTGCTCAGTCATGCTTGATGCAGTGTGACACACCTCAAGCTATAGCCTCTGGCGACAGGATAGCCAGCTGTTCCAGGGAAAACTAGTTGTGGAAACAGACAGTCACAAGTATCTGCTTTCTCCTGGAAATTATAGTTCCACCTTGCGATAGAGGCAGCTGAACTCTTTGGCTAAGTCCATCTAATTATCAATCAGCAAGCCTACATGATGAATTCCAAAGGGGGGAGGAGAAAGAGGAAAAGCAGAGGTGGGGGGGGGGGGTTAACACAACAGTATTAGGCCAGCTTTTAAAGGTAAAAATGGGTTAGTGCTGCAGACACCAGATGTACATCATCTCTTATTTGCCTCCCTCAAACACAAGGAATGGGGAAACCTTTGCAATCTTATCTTGTGTCAAAATCAATTGTACGCATGCATTTCACCCAAGCTGAAAATCAGCAAACCACTTCAAACTGTAAACGCTACCTCAACATGACAACAATGTCCCTTCCCCTCTGTCGCCTGGTTCAAAACCTTCACTTTTCACTTTAACTACCTCCTCCCATGTCAGCCTTCAAACATGAACGCTGAGCTTTAGGTCCTTTAGAAATTTTCTTTTGGGCTTGGGGAAAATCCAAGCACTAAAGGACGTGATAGCACTAGTGGCGGTACAGAGGAGTTTCACCATGATGTTGTCTGGGATGGAGCATTTGAGTTATAAGGACAGACTTGGACTGTTTTCTCTAGAGCAGAGAAGGCTAAGAAGGGGACATGATTCAGGTGTACAAGGTTATGAGGGGTATGGACATGGTGAATAGGGAGCAGCTGTTCCCCCTTGGTTGAGGGGATCAATCACGAGGGGGCATAGTTTTAGGGTGAGGGACAGGAGATTCAGAAGGGATTTGTGAAAAAGTGGTGGGAATCTGGAATGCACTGCCTGGGAAGGTAGCGGAGGCTGGAAACCTTACAATCTTTAAAAAAATGTATTTGGATGGGCTCTTGAAATATCATAACATTCAAGGATGTGGGACAAGTGCAGGAAAATGGGATCAGTACGCCTTTAGTGATAGTTGTCAGTGCAGATTCGATCGGCTAAAGGGTTTTTTCTGCACTGTATAACTATGACTAGTATCCTGGCCCACCCACTTTAATTAGTACCTAGTCCATCCACTCCAATCCCCTTCCAGTCCAATCATTTCATTGGCAAAAATCTGTTAACCTATTAACAGTACAGCAGAACTTCACAAACATTCAAACACTCAAATTGATTTGTAACTCTTGTTTCTCTTAGTCCAGAGAAATTTCCAAAATTGGAGCACAGCTCCCAAACTATTTCATTCTTCAGGTGTCATATTGCATCTGCAATCGCAGCTCTCCAACTTCCACAGTCCATGACAGCGCTGTTCTCAAATCTTGTCCTTGTTCGGTTTCTCAAGCCATCGGTGTACACTTTCTCCTTTGCCTCCCTCTTGCTCTGCGGCCCTCAACTGTCCCCAGTCATCGTCGGATGCTTTAGTTTCTCTCTCCTAAGTACTTGCCCAAAGGATTGAGTTGCCTCTTGGTAATCACTTGCAGAGGTTCTTCCCGTGTGCCTGCTTTCCTCAAACCCGTCATTAGTTGTGTGTGTTGTCCTCGACATACATCTTGGAAACACTTTACAATGTCTTAACTCAGCTCGGGCCCTTTCTGACACAAGAGCACAAGTAGGGACTTGAGCTGAATATATTTGGCAGGCATCTGAAACAGAGGCGAGGGTTTTGAAAGTAATAGAAAATGACAGGAAGCCAGACAGAAAGCTGGGTGATGGCAGTGCATGGGGTTAAATGGAGAATAAGGGAGTCTGAATGTATTCTAATGAGCTGATGGGATTTCAAAAGTAGAGCTTCAGTTTTGCCAGAAATGTTGACTCAAAGAACTGGAACAGACAGAGATTCGAGCAAGTCTTGGCACCAAGAGGCCGCAGAATGGTAAAACAAGCTGCCATCAACATGTATATGAAGCCTGACCTTTTGACTTGCTAAGTCTTTTCAGAGGGCATTCTAAGAGTCAACCACATTGCTGTGGCTCTGGAGCCACATGGAGGTCAGACCGGGTAAGGATGGTAGATTTCCTTCCCTAAAGGACATTAGTGGACCAGATGGGTTTTTCCGACAATGATTTCATGGTCATCATCTTTATTTAGACTTTCAGTTCCAGATTTTTATTGAATATAAACTTCACCATCTGCTGAGGTGGGATTTGAACCCGGGTGTCCAGAACATAACCTTGGGTGTCTTGATTACTAGTCCAGTGACAATACCACCACCTCTCCTTCAGTATACTGAAAACGGTTTATTCCTGGGCACATTAAAGTTTATTTATTTGTCACAAGTAGGCTTACATTAACACTGCAATGAAGTTAATGTGAAAATCCCCTAGCCACCACACTCCGGCGCCAGTTCGGGTACACTGAGGGAGAATTTAGCATGGCCAATGCGCCTAGCCAGCACGTCTTTTGGACTGTGGGAGGAAACCGGAGCACCCGGAGGAAACCCACGCAGACACGGGGAGAATGTGCAGACTCCGCACAGACAGCAACCCATGCCGGGATTCGAACCCGGGTCCCTGGCGCTGTGAGGCACCACTGTGCCGCCCCAGATCTCTTAGGAGAACCCATCAAAAGCTATTTATTGTGGCCTTTGGTACAAGTATGAATGGACCTAATGGAGAGTAATCTCACAGAGACAACACTGTGGAGGCTAGAATCATCAGTAGTGCCAAAGCAACAAAGACATCAAGGAGAAGGGGATTAAAGATAGTCATGGTGATAAGATCACCAGTAACTTTCACCAGAGCAGTCGGTGTGTGGTGAGACAATGCTGCAGAATGCCAAACAGGGAGCATTTGGAAGGTTGGGCATGTATTCGCAAGGCATAAGTGCATGTCGAACACTTTGGAAAGCAAGGGAATATTTTAGATAGGAGGAGGAACTGGAGAGGATGGTTTTGAAATTGGTTTAAAATTAGTTTTGATGGAAGCAGGGATGTTGCTAAATTTAGGTTGATAACATCACCACAGTAACAGGGAGAGCAAGTCTAGAAAGCTGGATTTGTAATCAGTAAAATTGGAAAAATGAGAGCAACAGGAGAGGGGCAAAGAAAAGGAGAAGAGTTTTAAAGTTTATTCATTAGTGTTACAAACAGCCTTACATTAACACCATAGTGAAGTTACTGTGAAAATTCCCCAGTTGCCACACTCCAGCACCTGTTCGGGTACACTGAATTTAGCATGGCCAATGCACCTAACCAGCACGTCTTTCGGACTGTGGGAGGAAACCGGAGCACCCGGAGGAAACCCACGCAGACACGGGGAGAACGAGCAGGCTCCACACAGACAGTGACCCAAGCCAGGAATCGAACCCGGGTCCCTGGCGCTGCGAGGCAGCAGTGCTAACCGCTGCTGCCATCGTGCCACCCTAGGGTGCAAGGAGGAAGAGAGCTAGATTCTGGGAATGGAGGTAGATATACATGGCACGGTGGCACAGCGGTTAGCACTGCTGCCTCAGCACCAGGGACCCGGGTTCGATTCCCATCTTGGGTCACTGTCTGTGCGGAGTCTGCACGTTCTCCCCGTGTCTGCGTGTGTTTCCTCCGGGTGATCCGGTTTCCACCCACAGTCCAAAGATGTGCCGGTTAGGTGCATTGGCCGTGCTAAATTCTCCCCCCATATACCCAAACAGGTGCTGGAGTGTGGCGACTAGGGGATTTTCACAGTAACTTCATTGCAGTGTTAATGTTGTGACACTAATTAATAAACTTAAAAATGAAAGTCCTTGATTTTGAAAACAAACAAAGCTACAAGTTTCCCATTTAGAAGGGTAAAAAAAAGACAGCAAGAGCAAGGAGATCATGGAGACAGTAAGTGGAAAATCTAAGCTTAAAACTGGTAGTGCCACAAGAAACTGGGGGCAGGGACAAGCATAGATTCTTAACAAGGAATAACTAAGAGTTTAAGTCTCTGCAATGCTGATCAAATCCCTGCCCCTTCAGAGATGCTGCAATGATAGAGGGCATAACTAGCTAAGAAAGCACTCAGTTTAAGGAAAATGTGAAAGGAAGGTGTGGCAATTTTTATGTTTGAGGGGAGGAATACAGTGGAAGGAGACATCAGGGACACCAGATATGAACAATAAGTAAAACCAACACCGCTTCTTCATTAAACCACTTAGTCGCTGGTGAAAGCTGAACGGAAGTGTGTGCGTGTCAACTCAGCCACAATTCAATGTGACTTGAGTGACAGGTTGCTCCACAGGTAAAAACCTATTTCATCCAAGTTCTATTAATAGGAAGCCACATCACTCCTTTCAAGAAATTTGACCAGACCAACCCATAGCAAGTATCACTCGCTCACAAACACTGCGCAGATGTCAAATACATGAGCGACCAAAATGTTTAGCCACTCGGGCGATTCTTTTCTGAGCTCTCGGAGGTTTCTATATCGAGCGTGAAAGCCCAGACAGGAAAGCAGCCACGTACATGCTCCCAGGCCTCCGCTCAAGACAATTTCCTGCAGCTGGTGAAAATAAAGTCAGGTTTCATTCAATCCTCTGATGCTGTACACTGAATATATGAATCCCCCTATTCTGCTTGTGAATAGGAGCTAGATCATTCCAAATGTTTATCACTGGGTAGACATTTTTCTGTTAACTCCTTGAAAATTTAACTCACTAATTTCAACAGATTGCTTTCATAGAATTCATACGATTCCCAGTGCAGCAGGCGGCCATTCGGCCCAATGGGCCTGCACCGACAACAATCCCACCCAGGCCCCGTCCCCGCAACCCCATGTATTTACCCTGCTAATCGCCCTGACACAAAGGGGCAACTTAGCACAGCCAATCAACCTAACCCAGACATTTTTTGGGAGGAAACTGGAGCACTCGGAGAAAACCCACGCAGACACGGGGAGACATGCATTGAAATATATCCGGCTCTACATCATTCCATTTTTTAGATCTATCGATGGGCCTGCTTCGTTGACTTTGCTCTCGACTGTACTGTTTAAAGCTCGCTGAACTTAACTTGTGGATCACCATTTTTCTACCTGAGATCTGTATTGTTGCTTTTCCTCTATCTTTTTAAAGTTTATGCTGTTACCACCGGCCTACATGCCAGGCATGTTGGCCAATGCACTATCCAACTGCTATCTCATCTGACCATATCATGACAGCTCTTGAAGCTTTTCAAATCTGGTAACCACATTTTACAGAATTATAGAATCTCTCAGCCCATTGAGTCTGCACTAACTCTCAGATAGTTACTCTTACCCATGCCCTAACCCTGCAACCCCACACATTTACCATGGCCAATCCACCAAACCTACACATCTTTGGACACCAAGGGGCAATTTAGCATGGCCAATCCACCTAACCTACACATCTTTGGACACTAAGGGGAAATTTAGCATGGCCAATCCACCAAACCTACGCGTCTTTGGTCACTAAGGGGCAATTTAGCATGGCCAATCCACCTAACTTACATATCTATGGAAACTAAAGGGCAATTTAGCACGGCCAATCCACCTAACCTGCACATCTTTGGAGTGTGGGAGGAAACTGGAACATGGAGGAAATCCATGCAGACACGGAGAAATGTGCAAACTCCACACAGACAGTGACCTGAGGCCGGAATTGAACCCGGGCCCCTGGCGCTGAGAGGCAGCAGTGCGAATCCCTGTGCCACCGTGCCGTGAAGATGCTCTGTCCATGGTTACTCCCAGCTTCCTTTTTTTACTCTTCATGCCAATCCCATGTCATACATTTGTCGTCTTGTGCCTCAAGCTCTTATCCATGTGGAACACTTCACGAGTAGTTTGCCCAGTTCAATAGGCAATTGAAACTTGTTTGCGAACATTCAGCTGCTTTCTCAAGTCACTCCTCTAACATTGCATCATCGGTAAACTTAACCAGCTCAGCAATGTGAACAGCAGCAACCCCTCCCATTCTGCCCTCTCCCGAGGAAAGGTGCCTAACTTCAGTTCAACACCTCCACCACCAGGTCTGCTGAGACAACACTCAGTAGTGTGGGGGTGAACTGCAAACTCAAACAGCTAGGCAGCTCAGGAAGCACATGCACTTTAATATAGTTACCAATTCTGGCAACCTGCCTTACAACAGCAGTGCACCGTGCCAAGAATGTTCTACTTTAGATATAGTGGATGTTGCAAGAAGTGCGTGGTTACATATTGTTACCAGGGTGATCTTTTTGTAACATTTCATAAACAAAACGAAGGTGGGGGTGGGGGGGGAGTTGAAGTTCTTCAGTGTCTGAGGGACCAGTGGCCAGACTGTGAAGCAGGTAAGGAAAGTTTTACTTAGGACTGCTTTCTCCCTTGCTCTCCTGCGAGTGTCGACGCTTGCCAGCGCGTAGTCACCCTCCAGTATCTCACCCAAGTCTTTATGCACAGCAGGTTATTCAACCACATCGAGTCACAAGTTCAACCAATGCGTGCACCCTTTCACTAGCAATCACTGGACAGCAGGAAGGCTGAAAGCACGCAGCTCGACCTTCGCCTCACTTGCCAGAGGTGCCCTGATGCTAGTAATGCCATTCAGAGATCAGCATGGGCAGAGTCAAACCTGCGATCTTCAATCAAGTTAAAAGGTGGTATAACTGAGCCACTGGGAGACAGCCCGGCACAGGACTACATACACCAATCACCCTGCAAAGCCCACATCTAAACATCCCTTAAACAACTTTCTCACAGCATTGGGCTAAGAATAGGTGTAACATAGCAGAGGGTTTGATGAACATTTATTTATTAGAGTCACAAGTAGGCTGACAATTAACACTGCAATGAAGTTACTGTGAAAATCCTCTAGTCGCCACACTCCGGTGTCTGTTCGGGTACACTGAGGGAGAATGTAGCACGGCCAATGCACCCTAACCAGCGAGTCTCTCGGACTGTGGGAGGGAACGGGAGCACCCGGAGGAGACCCACGCAGACACGGGGAGAACGTGCAGACTCCGCACAGAAAGTGACCCAAGCGCAGGAATCGAACCCGGGTCCCTGGCACTGTGAGGCAGCAGTGTTAACCACTGTGCCGCCCCCAAGTCAGCGCACCAACAAACTCTGCCATGGGGCATTTGAGCTCCCGTTCATAGCCACAGCTCCTCAGGCATGTTGAGTTTCCAATCTTGGCTGAGCTTCCAGTGAAAGCAGAAGGAAAATGTTTAAAAATGCAGAGGCTACACACAAAAGGCTCAGATGCCGGGGGGTGGGGGGGAAAGAGAGAGAGAGAGACCAACAAAAGGAGAGTTTGGATAATTTATTTTCATGTACTCAAAAGATTAGAGTGTGAATAAATTACCAAAGAAATGCCCTGAAATGGTATAAACAGGTTCAGGAGACATTCAGACCAGGGATTAAATGGTACATTCGAGGGACAGTAGGTGGGCTCACATTTTCTCAAATGGGATGGATTGTGTAGGTCTTATCTTTTCTTCCTATGAGTTCATATGAGTTTAAGTAACAGGGCTGGGCAGTCATTTTCCCAAGGTCCACAGGGAAGGAGAACAAAGAACATAGAAACTAGGCCAATCGGCCCTTCAAGCCTGCTCCGCCATTCATTTTGATCATGGCTGATCATCAAATCCAATATCCTGATCCCCCCTTCCCTCCCATATCCCTTGATCCCTTTAGCCCCAAGAGCTATATCTAAATTTCTTCTCGAAATCACACAACATTTTGGCCTCGACTACTTTCTGTGGGAGTGAATTCCACACATTCACCACTCTCTGGGTGAAGGAATTTCTCCTCACCTCAGTCCTAAAAGGTTTATTCCTTATCTTCAAACTATGACCCGTAGTTCTGGACTCCCCCGACCATCGGGAACATCAGGAGAGGGGCTGGAAAAAGCAGTTGCAATTTAGGTAACACACCGCTTATAATTCAGATTACCACTGGGTTATTTTTAGTTCCGCCCTGTAAGGTTTCAGGCCAAAGCAGTTCCTTCTTCAATCTGTTGCAGCAGGTATAACCAGGTCACTGTAAAATGGCAACAACATTTTTTTAAACCACTTCTCCATAGATTAAAGGGAGTCGCTGTACGAGACAAATTAGGGGATGGTAATCCCTGAGAGAGAGAGGGGGGGATGGGGCTACGGTTCCACAGTTCAACCACTTCTTCAGTACCTCAGCCAATTGGTCAACCTTTGTACGTTTACAAAGGTCCAGCACACTTTCCGACTGTACCAGACATCACAGCCAAACTCAAATTACGCCCTTCCAACATCCAGATGTGCACTTTCCACAGTGATCAGCAGGGGAATCTGTTTTAAATTCTGAGCAACAGTGCTAAATAATGCTGCAATCATCAGATAGCTAGCACCCTGTATGTACCTGTTACCTAGCCGATCAATCTGGTGCAAGAATCCAAGTTGTGCAACGGGATCATTAGTCACTCGATACGGCTTTCGAGAGCAGGAGGAAGCGACTCAACTGACCAGTAATTATAAATAATCCACCGTACAAAATCAAATTAGCCACACTGAAAAGAACTTTCCTTTGCGAATCAGACCAATCCAATTTAGGACACAGAACACTGAACGAATTGTGTAACATTTTCCAAAGTAACAGTCTGATATTAAAATCAGAGTTAGGGCCCAATTAAGGGAGCTTCCCCAGTCGATTCTCTGTAACGGAGGTTTCAGGGCATTGGGAACAAGCGGAATGTCTCCAACGCTGCAAAGTTCAGAAGCTACACCCAGGCCAAACCGTGCTTTAAACTGGCACGGCTTTCCCCATTATCGCTGGTTATCAAACCTTTGCCCCACCACATCCCCATCTCCCTCCCCTCCACCCTGATCAATGTAGATAGGCACATGGTTGCCTTGCCCACATCAAGAGAACACCACATCTTAAGTCATTGGCATTTTACAGTTCACACTTCCTGTTTAAATATATTCAGGATCACATGACAGGCACGCACCTTTGTGACTCTGAGAATGTCATCTCAGTTGAACTATACTTGTCAAACAGTAGATGGAATATTTACAACCTGATGACTCAGCTAACTGATAAGGACTCTATCGCCCTCGTCACAGGTCAACAAATACACCACAAATCACCACACAAACGTACCATCATCGAAACTGTACCAGCACAAATAAAGACAAACAGACATTTATACAGCCCAGATCAAATCTCTCCAAACTCATGCAATGTCCACACTCGTGTAGGCTAACTTGGTAGACATTCTGTGGCAGCAACATGGCACCAGCAACGTAAACTGCCAGTTAATATGCTTACTGTGATGATGATGATTAAATAGGAATACTCCCCGTCTGCTTGCTCAGACATTGCTACGGAATTAACATCGATTGGGCGAAATAGATAGGACACCGGTTTGAAGTTTAAGTGTCTCAGACAATCCAGCACTATGTCATCCACCTGCATCAGGGACGTCCAAGTGTTTCTGTCGACACATACCGTGAAGTCTTACATGCCACAAATTAAGTTAAAAGAAATCCCCCCATTAATAAGCATTTGGCTTCCAATACTAAATGTTCTTGACATTATCTTTGCTGCATACACGATGATGGAGAAACAGACAACAATACTGAAATGCTTCAAAATAACCTGTCACACTATATATCACTCGAGTTCAAACTGCCTGTCTCACTGCAAAGCTTCACTGCTGTGTAGAACACACGATTCAGTATGGGGAGGTGTTTTCTCCCCCCGAGATATTCAATCCTTGCAAGGAGGCATTCGCATGGACCTTAGCTGCCCTCCAGTCGCATTGCCAAGTAAGCAGTTACTCGTGTGCCTAGAAAGTGAGTAGTGTACCAAGCTGTCCTTCCAAGACAAGCTGTATCCCTCTTCCCGCTGCTGCCCCCCTGCCCCCCCCCCCCCCCCCAAAGAGACAGGGAATCTCAGACCTTCCACATTCAGCTACGCGGGAGCCCTCTTGTCTCCTGCAGGTGACCTGGAGATGTCTCAATGTTGCAATCACCTCTGTGCTACCCTTTTCATGAGGGGGGGGGGTCACGACACTACTATTCCCACGTATAAGCACAGTTTCCAACAGCCACCACCTCACTACCAGCACTTGAAATAAACCAGGTTTCATTCCATTGAAGGAAAGCACGCCAGCAGTCAAAGAAAATGACACTCTAAAGGTAACATATTTTAAACTGCGATAGTTAGAAAGTGGCTATGAAGTGCCTCCTCAGGGTGACATATCACAGAAAAGTTTACAATGTAGGAGGAAGGCCTTTCTTATCCATTAATAAAACGTTTGGAATAATCTGCTGGATACGGACAAAAGACAATCCGCTTAATTAAGATCCAACTCGATTTCAGGAAGGAAGAGCTTACCTACTAGAAGGGCAAGTTCTGATGGACTGAGTAACCTTTCCTGATTGTTAACCTTCCACATGTTCTTTCTGTCCCTTCAGCATTTCTATCTCTTCCCATCATCCTCGAACGGATGCAGCACAAGAGGCCATTCAGCCCATTGCCTCAGCTTGCCCCACTCCGCCTTTCCCTCCCCATCAATGCAAACCTTCCCCCTTCGTACAGTTACCCAATTCCCTTTTGTAAGACAAGGTTGAAATGGTCTCACACCCCCGCACACACAGCTGGGGTTAGTGTGGATTCTAACCACTCAGTGGGAAGAATGACCTTCCTCATGTCACCTTCGTGCCCCCCGATTCTCGACCCTTCCATCCAGGGGAAGTTTCACCCTCTGGCAAAAACTATCACGAGCTTGAACGTCACAAATCAAATCTCCTCACAAACTTCCCTTCTCCAAGAACTGCCCCTAGTTTCTCCATCTATCCACGTTCCTCATCCTTGTAATCATTATAAATCCTTTCCGCATCCTCTCTGATGCCTTCACATCCTTCCCAAAGTACGGCGGCACCCAAGAAAGGCCGCAACATTCAAGTTGAGGCCCATGTCCTGAACAGACTAACCTCTACTGAGGTGGAATTCCAGACACCAGTTACGTTCCAGTACCTCATCCAACTGCTCATTCGGTGTATAAATCTAGACAAAACCCTGTTGGCAAGCTATTTAACCATGAGTGGCATCACACCCAGCCTGATCCCCTTTTAAACTGACATCCACACAGCCAATTTCCTTTAAATTAAAGAACAGGATAGGTTCACTAAGAGCCATCGATTTCAGGATCCCAGATATGCTGAGGTCAATCTGTGGAATTCCTGCCATTGACTTCATGGATTGAGCGAACAATAAGGCATTTTAAGGCACAATAGGAGGCCATTCAGCCCATCGCGACTCGACCAGCTGAAAAGAGTGCTATCCAGTCTAATCTTAATTCCCTGTGGGTTACAGAACTTTATGTGCATGTATAAGTATTCTTTTTAATGTGATGAGGGTTTCTGCCTCAGGAAAGCGAGTTCCAGACCCCCCACCACTCTCTGGGTAAAGAAAAACTAACCCCGGCAATTACTTTAAATTTATGTCCCCGTCAAGGGAAAACGATGCATCCAATCCACTCTTTAAAGGCCCCGAACTTCACACAACTCGGTTAAATCTTCCAACTGAATTTCTACAGGCAATTATTCCTTTTTGGGTGCAAAATGACTTGCATTATAAAGATCTCAGCAATCTGTTTTCTTTATTCTTTTATGGGGCATTGGAGTCGCCAGCAAGACCACCATTTGCTGCCCACCCAGAACTTCCCTTGAGCTAAATGGATTGCTAGGCCATTTCAGGGAGCATTGACTCCGGGTCTGGAGTCACATGTAGGCCAGGCTGGTTCAGGCCGACAGATTTCCTTCCCCCCCCAAAGGACATTTGTGAACCAGTTGGGTTTTGTTTTTAAAATGATTTATCACCACCATTGCTGAGACTGGCCACCAACTGCAGATAATAGTCAAATTTAAATTCCAGCAGCTGTCACAGTGGGATGTGAACCCACGTCCCTCGATCCTGAGCCTCGGGATTACTCGCCCGCCACATACGCTGCCATCTCCCTGGCAAAACTCAGCAACGCACAGCACAGAAACAGGCCCTTCAGCCCACCATATCGCTGCCAAGAATCAAGTACTAACCTATACTAACCCATTTACCACCTCTGGGGCCATTGCTATTATTCCGTGACAATTTAAATCCAGATGTGAATCATACACTGATTTTTACATCGAAAAGAAAAAGCTTCCCCTGCACACCCCGCCCATCCAGATAACGCTGCAAGAGGAATAAACACGTACAAGGGGGGAGGGGTGAGGGCGGGGGGGGGGGGGGGGGGGGGGGGGGGTGTTTTGGAGGGGCGAGGGCGGGGGGGGGGGGGTTTGGAGGGGTGAGGGCGGGGGGGGTTTGGAGGGGAGAGGGCGAGGGGGGTTTGGAGGGGAGAGGGCGAGGGGGGGTTCGGGCGGGTTCGGAGGGGCGAGGGCGGGGGGGGGGGTTCGGAGGGGCGAGGGCGGGGGGGGGGTTCGGAGGGGCGAGGGGGGTTTGGAGGGGCGAGGGGGGTGGGGGGGTTTGGAGGGGCGAGGGGGGGGGTTTGGAGGGGAGAGGGCGGGGGATTTTGGAGGGGCGAGGGCGGGGGGGTTTGGAGGGGAGAGGGTTTGGAGGGGCGAGGGCAGGGGAGTGTTTCCGGGGGGGGGGGGGGGGGGGGGGGGGGGGGGGGGGGGGGGGTGAGGGCAGCGGTGTCCAGGGGGGTGAGGGCGGCGGTGTTCGGGGGTGAGGGTTTGGGGGGTGAGGGTGGGGTGTTTGGGTGGGGGCTGGGGGTTTGGGGGGTGAGGGTGGGGGGGGGGCTTTGGGGGGTGAGGGTGGGGGGTGTTTGGGGGGTGAGGGTGGGGGGGGTTTGGGGGGTGAGGGTTGGGGGGGTTTGGGGGGTGAGGGTGGGGGGGGTTTGGGGGGTGAGGGTGGGGGGGGTTTGGGGGGTGAGGGTGGGGGGGGTTTGGGGGGTGAGGGTGGGGGGGTTTGGGTGGGGTTTGGGATGTGAGGGCGGGGGGGATTTAGGGGGTGAGGGCGGGGGGGTGAGGGCGGGGAGGGTTTGGGGGTGAGGGTGGGGGGTGAAGGCGGGGGGGTTTGGGGGGTGAGGGCGGGGAGGGATTTGGGGGCTGAGGGCAGGGAGGGTTTGGGGGTGAGGGTTGGGGGGTGAAGGCGGGGGAGGTTTGGGGGGTGAGGGCTGGGAGGGTTTGGGGGGTGAGGGCTGGGAGGGTTTGGGGGGTGAGGGCTGGGAGGGTTTGGGGGGTGAGGGCTGGGAGGGTGTTTAGGGGGGTGAAGGCGGGGGGGAGTGCGGGGGCGGACGTTCGGGGGGCGAGGGTGGTTCGGCGGCGAGGGGGGGCGAGGGGCCGAGGGGCGGGGGGGGGGGGGGCCGAGGGGCGGGGGCGGCGGCGGGGGGGGGGGGGCGAGGGGCGGCGGGGGGGGGCCGAAGGGCAGCGGGGGGGGGGGGGGGGGGGGGGGCCAAGGGGCGGCGGGGGGGGGGGGGTCAAGGGGCGGCGGGGGGGGGGGGGGTCAAGGGGCGGCGGGGGGGGGGGGGGTCAAGGGGCGGCGGGGGGGGGTCAAGGGGCGGCGGGGGGGGGTCAAGGGGCGGCGGGGGGGGTCAAGGGGCGGCGGGGGGGGCCGAGGGGCGGCGGGGGGGGGGCCGAGGGGCGGCGGGGGGGGGCCGAGGGGCGGCGGGGGGGGGGCCGAGGGGCGGCGGGGGGGGGGCCGAGGGGCGGCGGGGGGGGCCGAGGGGCGGCGGGGGCCGAGGGGCGGCGGGGGCCGAGGGGCGGGGGGGGGGGGGGCCGAGGGGCGGCGGGGGGGGCCGAGGGGCGGCCGAGGGGCGGCGGGGGGGGGCCGAGGGGCGGCGGGGGGGGGCCGAGGGGCGGCGGGGGGGGCCGAGGGGCGGCGGGGGGGGGGGGCCGAGGGGCGGCGGGGGGGGGCCGAGGGGCGGCGGGGGTGGGGGGGCCAAGGGGCGGCGGGGGGGGCCGAGGGGCGGCGGGGGTGGGGGGGCCGAGGGGCGGCGGGGGGCCGAGGGGCGGCGGGGGGGCCGAGGGGCGGCGGGGGGCGGCGGGGGGGTGAGGGGCGGTGGGTGGGGGGGTGAGGGGCGGTGGGTGGGGGGGGTGAGGGGCGGTGGGTGGGGGGGGGTGAGGGGCGGTGGGTGGGGGGGGGTGAGGGGCGGTGGGTGGGGGGGGTGAGGGGGCGGTGGGTGGGGGGGGTGAGGGGCGGTGGGTGGGGGGGGTGAGGGGCGGTGGGTGGGGGGGGTGAGGGGCGGTGGGTGGGGGGGGTGAGGGGCGGTGGGTGGGGGGGGTGAGGGGCGGTGGGTGGGGGGGGTGAGGGGCGGTGGGTGGGGGGGGTGAGGGGCGGTGGGTGGGGGGGTGAGGTGCGGTGGGTGAGGGGCGGTGGGTGGGGGGGTGAGGGGCGGTGGGTGGGGGGGGTGAGGGGCGGTGGGTGGGGGGGGTGAGGGGCGGTGGGTGGGGGGGTGAGGGGCGGTGGGTGGGGGGGGGTGAGGGGCGGTGGGTGGGGGGGGGTGAGGGGCGGTGGTGGGGGGGGTGAGGGGCGGTGGGTGGGGGGGGTGAGGGGCGGTGGGTGGGGGGGGTGAGGGGCGGTGGGTGGGGGGGTGAGGGGCGGTGGGTGGGGGGGGTGAGGGGCGGTGGGTGGGGGGGGTGAGGGGCGGTGGGTGGGGGGGTGAGGGGCGGTGGGTGGGGGGGGTGAGGGGCGGTGGGTGGGGGGGGTGAGGGGCGGTGGGTGGGGGGGGTGAGGGGCGGTGGGTGGGGGGGGTGAGGGGCGGTGGGTGGGGGGGGTGAGGGGCGGTGGGTGGGGGGGGTGAGGGGCGGTGGGTGGGGGGGGTGAGGGGCGGTGGGTGGGGGGGGGTGAGGGGCGGTGGGTGGGGGGGGGGTGAGGGGCGGTGGGTGGGGGGGGTGAGGGGCGGTGGGTGGGGGGGGTGAGGGGCGGTGGATGGGGGGGGGTGAGGGGCGGTGGGTGGGGGGGGGGGTGAGGGGCGGTGGGTGGGGGGGGTGAGGGGTGGTGGGTGGGGGGGGTGAGGGGCGGTGGGTGGGGGGGGGTGAGGGGCGGTGGGTGGGGGGGGGGTGAGGGGCGGTGGGTGGGGGGGGTGAGGGGCGGTGGGTGGGGGGGGTGAGGGGCGGTGGGTGGGGGGGGGGGGTGAGGGGCGGTGGGTGGGGGGGGGGTGAGGGGCGGTGGGTGGGGGGGGGGTGTGGGGCGGGTGAGGGGCGGTGGGTGGGGGGGGTGAGGGGCGGTGGGTGGGGGGGGTGAGGGGCGGTGGGTGGGGGGGTGAGGGGCGGTGGGTGGGGGGGGTGGGGGGGGTGAGGGGCGGTGGTGAGGGGTGGTGGGTGGGGGGGGTGAGGGGTGGGGGGGGGGTGAGGGGCGGTGGGTGGGGGTGGTGAGGGGTGGGTGGGGGTGGTGAGGGGTGGGTGGGGGTGGTGAGGGGTGGGGGGGGTGAGGAGCGGTGGGTGGGGGGGGTGAGGGAAGGTGAGGGTGAGAGTGACTTACTTTCAGTGCAGGCTGAGCGGGTGGGATCCCACCGCCAGACGGTAATGGAGGCGCTGCCGGTCGGATGGAGATGGCGAGATGCGGAGCAAGTGGCCGCCGAGAAGCTGCATTGGGCGCCCGTCTGATGCCACCTTCCGTTTCCCGCTCCGAACCCGGCTTCCCCCTCACCTGGGCCGCCCCCGCTGCTCAGGAAAGCCCGGGGCTTGACCTATTTCCGCTAGGCCGCGGCGGAGCAACTTTGATTCTGGGCGGCTGAGGGAGGGAGGAAAGTTGAGGCGAGTGGGGGAAAATAATGTAAAAAAGGGAATGTCTGGGGTCAATGTCTGCCCTAATTTTATTCTTTAAATACCCCCCCCCCCCTCAAGCCCGCTGCGCTCCCCCGGGTCGCCGCCCGTTGCTATTTACACTCGGGCTCTCTCCGCTCCGGCTCCCTCCTCACAACATGTCCGCCCGGCCCCGCTCCTCCAGCATCCCGCCCTGCACCGCGCGGCCCGGCCCCCACTCCTCCAGCATCCCGCCCTGCACCGCGCGACCCGGCCCACGCTCCTCCAACATCCCGCCCTGCACCGCGCGGCCCAGCCCCTCCAGCATCCCGCCTTGCACACCTGACCATCTCACCCTCCTCAGCAACAGCTTGCCTCTATGGGTTGCCAACTCCTCCAGGATTGTCCGGGAGGCTCCAGGCATCCCCTCCTTCCCCTTTATTCCTTCAAATGTTGCCCATATAAGCAACACCCACATTTATTTAGTCTCTTCTGAGACTAATGTTTCTTCTTTTAGCAGAAGAGTTAATTTGGAGAAGTTTAATGATGGCAAAGTTTTAAAGTTTATTTATTAGTGTCACCAGTAGGCTTACATTAACACTGCAATGAAGTTACTGTGAAAGTTACCCAGTGCCTGTTTGGGTCCACTGAGGGAGAATTTAGCACAGCCAATGTACTATACTATATATACTATAATGCATGGCCAACATGTTTCTCGGGCTGTGGGAGGAAACCTAGTAAGAGTTTTAACAACACCAGGTTAAAGTCCAACATTAGCTTTCGGAGCGCTGCTCCTTCGTCAGATGGAGTGGCTATCTGCTCTCAAACAGGGCATATAGAGACACAAAATCAAGTTACAGAATACTGATTAGAATGCAAATCTCTACAACCAACCAGGTCTTAAAGATACAGACAATGTGAGTGGAGGGTGCATTAAGCACAGGTTAAAGAGATGTGTATTGTCTCCGGAGGAAACCTATGCAGACACGGGGAGAAAACCGATGCAGACACGGGGAGAAAACCCACGCAGACATGGGGAGAATGTGCAAACTCCACAGTGACCCAAGCCGGGAATCGAACTCGGGTCCTTGGTCTGTTCAGGGGACCCGCATTCGAGTCCCACCACGGCAGGTGGTGGAATTTGAATTCAGTTAAATAAATCTGGAATTAAGAATATATTGCTCCATCATTGCAAGGCTGGCGATGGCTTTAGTGGGTATTATCGCTGGACTATTAATCCAGAAACTCAGCTAATGTTCTGGGGACCCGGGTTCGAATCCCACCACAGCAGCTGGTGGAATTTGAATTCAATAAAAATAATCAGGAATTAAGAATCTATTGACCATGAAACCATTGCCAATTGTCGGAAAAATCCATCTGGTTCACTAATGTCCTTGAAGGAAGGAAATCTGCCATCCATATCTGGTCTGGCCTACATGTGACTCCAGAGCCACAGCAACGTGGTTGAAATGGCCTGGCGAGCTACGCAGTTCAAGGACAACTAGGGATGAGCAATAAATGCTGGCCAGCCAGCAACACCCATACCCCATTAAAAATCTTTAGGAAATAGTGACTATAAAATGATATAATTTTATACTACATTTGAAACTGAAATATTTCATTCCGAAACTAAACTACCTAAACCTGAACAAAGGAAATGATGAGGGACAAGTTGACTACGGTGGACTGGGAAAGTACACAAAAAAATCACAGTAGACAAGAAATGGCTAGTATTTAAAGTCGTACATGGTCTACAACAAATATACGATTTTTCTCAGACACAAAACCAACATGAAAGATCTTCAACTTGTCATGTGAGTGTACCTTTAAGAAAGGATTTTTGTAAAAATTATGCAGCTTACAGCTTCTGCGATGTCATTGGGGGTGGAGCTAAGTTATAGCAGTCAGGTGATAGGGGTTTTTTCACAGAATACTAGTGCACAAGAGGCCCTTCAGCCCATCAAGTCTGCACCGATGCATGAAATGTCCTAACCTGCCCGCCTAATCCCACTTGCCAGCACTTGGCCAATAGCCTTGAATGTTATGGCGTGCCAAGTACTCGTCCAGGTACTTTTTAAAGGATGTGAGGCATCCCACCTCCACCACCCTCCCAGGCAGCGCATTCCAGACTGTCACCACCCTCTGGGTAAAAAGGTTTGCCTCAAATCCCACCTAAATCTCCCACCCCCTCACTTTTAACTTGTGTCCCCTCGTAACTGACCCTTCAACTCAGGGGAACAGCTGCTCCCTATCCACCCTGTCCATGTCCCTCATAATCTTGAGCACCTCAATCAGGTCGCCCCTTTGGGTTTTCAGTTTCATTTTGGGAAGCAGGTTAGCAGCAAGTTAAGGAGGAGTCTCTCTCCCTCTCCCTGTTCTTCTTTAAAAAGCTGTGTTTTGCAAAACAGATTAGACTACAACCTCTTCTGAGTTTCTTCACAAGGGATTTTCAGCATTGAACCCAGGAGGCTGGATTTCTGTAACAAGTGGGCATTAACCTCTGCTGTATTGTACTTATTTGGAGAGTTTTGTGTATTGGATATAGCTTTGGTTGGAACATATTAGAGATATTTCCGTGAGTTATACATTATCGTGGTTGTTGTGTTTCTTGTTTGTAATTGTTAAAAGTTCTTGCTAAGTGTCTTAAGAACATAAGAAATAGGAGCAGGAGTAGGCCATCTAGCCCCTCGAGCCTGCCCCGCCATTCAATAAGATCATGGCTGATCTGAAGTGGATCAGTTCCACTTACCCGCCTGATCCCTAGAACCCCTAATTCCCTTACTGATCAGGAATCCATCTATCCGTGATTTAAACATATTCAACGAGGTAGCCTCCACCACTTCAGTGGGCAGAGAATTCCAGAGATTCACTTTTGGTTTTATATTCTTAATTAAACTTTGTTTTTGATAAAAGCTGCTCGTGGATCAGTTGGATCCCAGCTGAAGTGAAACCTCTCATGCTCATCCTAGCCAAATTCAATGTAAAATGTTACAGGTCAGGCGAGCTTCATAGAACGCCTTGAAGTATCCGACCTGACCTGTAACACAAGCGTAGCTAAAACGTTAACGATCTCATTAGATCAAGAGAAGTGACCAATAAGGTTGCCAGAAAAAGTGGTAAGCCCAAGGATTGGGAAGCAATTTAGAATCCAACAGAGCAGGACAAAGAAACTGACAAAGGGAGAAGGGAATATGAATGCAAACTAGCGAGAAACATGAAGGTGGACTGTAAAAGCTTCGTTCTGCGTATGACAAAAACAAATATGGGTTCATTCCAGGTGGAGACAGGAGAGTTTATAATGGGAAATAGGGAAACAACAAAAACTAAACAATTACTTTTTGTGTTCGCAGAGGAAGATACAGAAAATCTAGGAATACGAGGAAACTAAGGGGATTGTGAAAACGAGGAACAAATAGAAATAAGTATTAATATAGAGGGAGAACTCAAAAAAGTAATTGGATTGAAGATTGACAAATCCCCAGACCTCCTGATCTATCATAGAATCCTTGCAGTGTGGAAGGAAGCCATTCGGTCCATCGAATCTACACTGACAACAATCCCACTCAGGCCCTATCCCCATAACACCCGTATTTACCCTGAGAGTCCCCCTGACACTATGGGGCAATTTAGCATTGCCAATCCCCCTAACCTGCACATCTTGGGACAATTTAGCATTGCCAATCCACCTAACCTATACATCTTTGGACACTAAGGGACAATTTAGCACGGCCAATCTTTGGACTGGGCAAGGAAACCTGAGCACCCGGACGAAACCCACGCAGACACGGGGAGAACCTGCAAACTCCACACAGACAGTGATTCGAGGCTGGAATTGAACCTGGGTCCCTGCAGTTGTGAGGCAGCAGTGCTAACCACTGTGCCACCTTGAGTGTTAAAGGAGATGGCTATAGAGAGAATGCACTGGTGGATAGCTTTCAAAATTGTACAGATTCTGGAATGTTCCAACAGACTGGAAGCAAATGTAATCCCATTATTTAAGAAGGGAGGAACAGGGAGAATAGAGAACTACAGGCCCATTAGTCTGACATCAGTAGTAGAGAAACGTTAGAATCTCCTACAAAGGATGTGATAACTGGACGCTTGAAAACTGATCTGATTAGGTGGAGTTAACACGGATTTGTGAAAGGGAAATAATGTTTAACAAACCTGTTGGAGCTTAGCAGACAGGGGGAAGAAAATCATAGAATTATCGAATCCCTACAGGGCAGGAGGTCGTCACTCGGCCCATCGAGTCTGCACTGATTCTCCAAAACAGCACCCCATCCTGGCCCCAAATCCATAACCCCACTTTTCTACCCCGCCAATCCATCTAACCGACTCATATTTGGACTGTGGGAGGAAACCGGAGCACCCGGGGGAGAAACCCACGCAGAACGTGCAGACTCCACACAGACAGCGACCCAAGGCCGGGAATCGACCTGTGAGGCAGCAGGTGCCACTTCAGATTCTCAGGATGGCAGGCTGTTAAGAGTGGGGCACCGCATGGATCAGTCCTGGTGGGGGCCACCCTGACTTTTCACAATTTATAGAAACTATTTGGATGTGGGGACGAAATTTAATATTTTCAGGTTAGCTGAAGACATCAAACTAGGTGAGTATGCAAGCTGTGAGGCCACAAGGGGACTTTGACAGGCTAAGTTAATAGACAAGAGCATGGCAGATAGAATACAAGTGTTGTTACCCACTTGGCAGAGGAAAGATAGGCTCACAAGAGTACTTGTGAAATGTTGGGAGTTTGGGAAGTGTTAATACCCAAAGGGACCTGGGTTTCCTTGCTCATGAATCACTAAAAGCTAACAAGCAATTAGGAAGGCAAACAGTAAGTACGTGGCATTCAAAAGATGATTAGAGTACAGGAGTAAAGATATCTTGCTGCAATTTACCTGGAGTAGTATACAGTACTTTGGTCCCCTTATCTAAGAATATACTTGCCCTAGAAGAAGTGTGACAGAGGTTCACCAGACTAATCGCTGGGATGGCATGTCTTATGACAAGAGATAAGATTAAGTCTATTTATTAGTGTCACAAGTCGGCTTACATTAACACTGCAATGAAGTTACTGTGGAAATCCTCTAGTCGCCACACTCCGGCACCTGTTCGGGTACACTGAGGGAGAATTTAGCACGGCCAATGCACCCTAACCAGGACGTCTTTCGGACTGTGGGAGGAAACCGGAGCACCCGGAGGAAACCCACGCAGACACGGGGGAGAACGTGCAGACTCATAGAATCATAGAAACCCTACAGCACAGAAAGAGGCCATTCGGCCCATCGCGTCTGCACCGGCTGCAATCCCACCCAGGCCCTACCCCATATCCCTACATATTTACCCACTAATCCCTCTAACCTACGTATCTCAGGACACTAGCGGCAATTTTAGCATGGCCAATCAACCTAACCCGCACATCTTTGGACTATCATAGAATTATAGAAACCCTACAGTGCAGAAGAAGGCCATTCGGCCCATCGAGTCTGCACCGACCACAATCCCACCCAGGCCCTACCCCCATATCCCTACATATTTACCCGCTAATCCCTCTAACCTACACATCTCAGGACACTAAGGGGCAATTTTGGCATGGCCAATCAACCTAACCTGCACATCTTTGGATCGACTGTGGGAGGAAACCAGAGCATCCGGAGGAAACGCACGCAGACACGGGGAGAACGTACAAACTCCTCACAGACAGTGACCCAAGCCGGGAATCGAACCCAGGTCCCTGGAGCTGTGAAGCAGCAGTGCTAACCACTGTGCCACCGTGCCGCCCACGACTCTGCGGGGAATCGAACCAGAGTCCCTGGCGCTGTGAGGCAGCAGTGCTAACCCACAGTGCCGTCCTAGAAATTGAGTCTGTAGAGCTTCAAAGAATGAAAGGTGATCTCATTGAAACTTCTTTCTGTGCTGTAGGGCTTCTATGATTTCTAAAACATTCTTACAGGACTTGACAGGATAGATGCATTTAGGGTGTATCGCCAGGCTGGTGAGTGTGGAACCAGTCGTAGAATAAAGGGGAGGCGATTTAAGACTGGGGTGAAGAGGAATTTGCTTACTCAGCGAGTGTTGAATCTTTGGAATTCTCTACCCCAGAGGGTTATGGAAGATCATGGAGTATACTCAAATCGATAGATTTCCGGAGACCAATTACATCATTAGGTTGAGTGAGCTCGGCCTTTTCTCCTTGGGGAGATGAAGGATGAGGGGTGACCTGATCGAGGTGTACAAGATGTTGAGAGGTATTGATCGAGTGGACAGTCAGAGGCTTTTTCCCAGGGCTGAAATCGTTGCCACAAGAGGACACAGGTTTAAGGTGCTGGGGAGTAGGTACAGAGGAGATGTCAGGGATAAGTTTTTCCACTCAGAGGGTGCGTGGAATGGGCTGCCAGCAACGGTGGTGGAGGCGGATTCGATAGGGTCTTTTAAGAGACTTTTAGATAAGTACATGGAACTTAGTAAGATAGAGGGTTATAGGTAAGCCTAGTAATCGCTAAGGTAGGGACATGTTCGGCACAACTTTGTGGGCTGAAGGGCCTGTATTGTGCTGTAGTTTTTCTATGTTTCTATCAAGGGATACAAGGATAGCGCAGGAAAGTGGCATTGAGGTAGCTAGTCAGAGAAAGCTCAAAGGGCCAAATGGCCTACTCCTCTGTTCATATATCTGGGGTAGGAATGAGTTTGAAGGGTCAGGAATGAGATTGAAGGGGATGGCATCTTGAATAAGTAGAAGGGAGGCCATTCAGTCCACCAGGGCCATGCTGGAACCACAAGCCATCCAACGTGGGACTTGAGCCCATGACCCGAGTATCCTGCTCGACCGACTGAGCCAACCAAGCCTCTGGCTCAGTGACGATCAACAACTGGGTGGCATGGAAAAGTTGGGCCAAAGGGCCTGTGTTACCATGCTGATGACTCTAACTCAACGCTGCTTGAGCTGCAGAAAAGGGGCTGGCTTGGTACGAAATGACGAAAATACAGCATGGAGTAACGTGCAACTCAGTTCAGAACAAAACTTTAAAACATTTATTTCCAAATGAGGTTTTTTTTTGCAACAAATGTAAAATTTTGTCTGACAACACTCCTCCTGCGAAGCACCTCAGGACGTCTGACTTTGTCAAAAGGCGCTGTATAAATGCAACTTGCTGTTTAACGCAGAGCTTGCCATCCATTGAACAGTGGGCCCCACTGTAACTGTCCATTACAGAGCCGTTCCAGAGAAAGGCAACGTTTACAGGTAAGAAACACACTGAAGGCAGGCGTTATCTGCCGTCCAAACACTGACACTAACGTATAGATTGGAACATGTTCAAATGTCACTTTAATTCCCCCACGCACCCCCACCGCACAGAAACTGAATCTTAACATTCTGTAGCGAAGGGAAAAAAAAGACACACACACACAAAAACGCTCAATAAAATGACACCAGGTTATTAGTCATATCCTGTCCTTCCGTCTTGAACACGGCTGCTGAATTTTGTACCTCGCTTGGCGCTGCACGTCTCCCAGGTCAGCACTGGGACCACCTTACAGCTGGAAAGACACCAACAGAGCACCCCCACCCCCCTCCCCTCAAACCACCGTCGCTGCATCTGAGCTGTGGGTCAGAAGGTCAAACTCATTCGAGACAGAGCAGGTCAGCGACCCTTGTGGTCACCGGTGCTCCAGCCAGTCACACCATTCTATCCACGTTTCTCAATTAACATTCGCACCTTCCAGACCATCTCGAGATCCCGTGCAAGGTTTAAAAATAACCCCCTTCCTCCCCCAAAATTAAATTCTCAAGATTCTTTGCCACATTTTCGATAGAATTGCCGCGGTGAGCACATTTCAGGCCAGTGGGCGGCGGAAGTCGCCACAACATCAAGAGACTGAGGGGGGTGGCCACCCAGCAGACTCAACACTGTGAAGTCACTCACCTGTGTTACATCAGCAGTCGTGGGATCAATTCCCCCCTCCACCTCCTTTCCCCCCTCCACCTCCCCCCCCCCCCCACATCAGTCCAGGGGGAAGGCGGGAGAGAAATAGAAGCAGGAAGGGGGGGGGGGGGGGGGGGGGGAGATAAAATCAGAGCGGTGGTCGAAGCAGGCAACTCGCAACAACGTACTGGCCCGTTGCTATTCCAGCGGGTGAGAGATTCCATCAAAAACAGCCGACTGCGAATCCGTACCATTCTCCGTACCAAAGATGCGCGGGCTAGGTTTATTGACCATGCTAAACTGCCCCTTAGTGTCCCGGGATGTGTCGGTTAGAGAGGGATTAGCGGGGGGCAAATGCTGTGGGGGCTACGGAGATAGGAGCTGGGGTGGGATTTGGGTCGGGGCAGACTCGGTGGGCCAAATGGGCCTCCTTCTGCACTGTAGGGATTCACACCGTCTCTCGAGGATTTAATACAAGTAAAACGAGCACCGAAACAGATTTTAGACAGCAAGTCTAAGAAAGAAATTGTAAAAATAAAATGTGCTAGTTACAACTTGCTGTCTGTATTTATCCTATTACTGACCAGTGAGGGGGGGGGGGGGATAAAAACTGGACAGGGGATTCATTATAAAGGGTAACCCGGAAATACTCTGTTTGGCTGCAGTCAAAATGTTTAGGATCAGGTACATCGCTACCCGGAACCAACATTAAAAGATTAAATAATTGTTTGTTAAACAGTCTATTATTTTTTATAGGTGTAATATATAGGCTGATTCGAAACACACCAGACTTCTGAGCCCTAATAGATTCCTAGTGGCAGCAGGAAGCTATTGGGAACAATCTCTCCCCGATGACACAGCAGCCTCAGAAGGACGATGTGTCTTGCAAATGATCACCGATCCATCCCATTCTCCTCTGGTTGATGACTGAAGCAGGTTCGGAGGAGCTGCTCACAGAACTCCAACTCCTCCTGTGAAAACATTAAAGTCAGACAGGAAAAGGTTATTTCACTAAATGTCACAAGTCGGCTTACATTAACATTGCAGTGAAAATCCCCCAGTCGCCACACTCTGGCGCCTGTTCGGGTACACCGAGGGAGAATTTAGCACAGCCGATGCGCCCTAACCTGCACGTCTTTCAGACTGTGGGAGGAAACCGGAGCACCTGGAGGAAACCCGCGCAGACACGGGGGAGAACGTGCAGACTCTGCACAGACAGTGACCCGAGCCGGGAATCGAACCCGGGTCCCTGGCGCTGTGAGGCAGCAGCGCTAACCACTGTGCCACCGTGCCCCCAGGAATCGAACCCGGGTCCCTGGCGCTGTGAGGCAGCAGCGCTAACCACTGTGCCACCGTGCCCCCGGGAATCGAACCCGGGTCCCTGGCGCTGTGAGGCAGCCGCGCTAACCACTGTGCCACCGTGCCCCCGGGAATCGAACCCGGGTCCCTGGCGCTGTGAGGCAGCAGCGCTAACCACTGTGCCACCGTGCCCCCGGGAATCGAACCCGGGTCCCTGGCGCTGTGAGGCAGCAGCGCTAGCCACTGTGCCACCCACAGAAGTCGGCAAATTCACAGCCCTTCGAGCCTGCTTCGCCATTCAATCAGATCATGGCTGATCTCTCCCTGGTCTCCAATCCACCTCCCCACCTGGTCCCATATCCCTTTAACCCGTTTTTAAAAAATCAGAAATATATCTATCTCCTTATTGAAACCATTCAATGATTCAAACTCCACCGCGCTATGGGGCAGCGAGTTCCACAAATTCACCACCCTCTGCGAGAAGTAGTTCCTCATCTCAGTTTTAAATCTACCGCCTCTCAACCTATACCCTGTGATCTCTTATTCGAGATTGCCCCACAAAGGGAAACATTTGGTCTATATTTACTTTATCAATCCCTTTTAAAACTTTATATCCCTCGATCAGATCCCCCCATCTCCTTCTAAACTCCAGCCAGTACAAGCCCAAACTGTTCAATCTCTCCCCATACATAGAAATCCTACAGTACAGAAAGAGGCCATTCAGCCCATCGAGTCTGCACCGACCACAATCCCACCCAGGCCCTACCCCCATATCCCTACATATTTTACCCGCGAATCCCTCTAATCTACGCATCTCAGGACACTAAGGGGCAATTTTAGCACGGCCAATCAACCTAACCCGCACATCTTTGGATTGTGGGAAGAAACCAGAGCACCCGGAGGAAACCCACGCAGACACGAGGAGAATGTACAAACTCCACACAGATACGTCAACCCTTTCATCCCTGGAATCAATATGGTGAACCTCCTCCATTTATCCTCTCCCTGTTCCCCACCTCCACAGCGGATCTCACTGTAATACCTGCCGCTCACCCCACCCCACACTCTGGCAGTGGCGTAGCGGTATTGTCGCTAGACTAGTAATCGAGAGACCCAGGGTAATAATGTTCTGGGGACCCGGGTTCGAATCCCAACGCGGTGGATGGTGAAATTTGAATTCAATAAAAATCTGGAATTAAGAATCCACTGATGACCATGAAGCGATTGTCGGAAATCGGAACAATCCATTTGGGTCACTAATGTCCTTTAGGGAAGGAAATCTGTCGTCCTTACCTGGTCTGGCCTACATGTGACTCCAGAGCCACAGCAATGTGGTTGACTCTTAAATGCCCTTAGGGATGGCCAATAAATGGTGGCGCAGCCAGCGACGCCCACATCCATGAATGAATTTTTTAAAAATCCAAAAGGGACACATCATGAGCAAACCTTGAGGGATATTATCTGGACATTCAAAAACAACACCCTTCAATGCAACGACACTTCCTGAGGAACATCACACCAATAAAACCACAGAATCCCTACAGCGCAATAGGAGGCCATTCGGCCCATCAAGCCTGAACCGACAACAATCCCACCCAGACCTTATTCCCCTAACTCCATGTATTTACCCTGCTAATCCCCTTGACACTAAGGGGCAATTTTAGCATGGCCAATGCACCCAACTTGCTCATCTTTGGACTGTGGGAGGAAACCGGAGCACCCGGAGGAAACTCACGCAGACACGAGGAGAATGTGCAAACTCCACACAGACAGTGACCCAAGGCTAGAATTGAATCTGGGTCCGTGAAGCAGGGCATTTAAGAGTCAACAGCACTAGTGCGGTCTGGAGTCACATGTAGGCCAGACCAGGTATCATAGAAATCATAGAAACCCTACAGTGCAGAAGGAGGCCATTCGGCCCATCGAGTCTGCACTAACCACAATCCCACCCAGGCCCTACCCCCACATATTTTACCCACTAATCCCTCTAACCTACGCATCCCAGGACTCTAAGGGGCAATTTTTTTAACCTGACCAATCAACCTAACCCGCACATCTTTGGACTGTGGGAGGAAACCGGAGCACCCGGAGGAAACCCACGCAGACACGAGGAGAATGTGCAAACTCCACACAGACAGTGACCCGAGCCGGGAATCGAACCTGGGACCCTGGAGCTGTGCAGCAGCAGTGCTAACCACTGTGCTACCGTGCCGCCCTTACAGGTAAGGACGGCAGATTTCCTTCCCTAAAGGACATTAGTGAACCAGATGAATTTGCCCAACAATCAATGATTAGATGAGACTAACTTTCAAATCCAGATTTATTCGTTGAATTTAAATTCCGCTAGCTGGGATTTGAACCCACACACTTGGAAAATTCTCCTGGACCTCTGGATTACTAACCCCAGCGACATTAAAGATGTAGGTTTGAAGGACTGTTTTAAAAGGAGGTAAGCAAGGTAACGAGGCGAGGGAGGAAACTTCAGAGCCTAAGAGACTGGACAACCAAAGACACAGCCACCTACGGTGGAGCAATTAGAATTATTTTCCAGGGGTCAGCAGTACCGTGAGCCACCTGTTGGTGACGCTGCTGGGCCAGGCCCTCCACAGTCCCGACGGGTTAGAGTCAGTGCCAGAATTAGATCTCAGGAGGGTTGTGGCACGAGAGGACAATACAGAGATAGAGAAGGGCCAGGCCACAGAGGCATTTGCACACAAGGATCAACATTTTACAGGCATGATGTTGCTTTACTAGGAGCGCAGGCGATAGGGGACCCGGTGCGGGTTAAAACACAGGCGGCAGAATTTTTGATAACTTCATGCTTACAGTTCGAATTTAAAATCCCATCGTGTCTTGATGTGATGGCCACACGCACACGCCACTCACTACAAAACAGAATCATAGCTGGAACCAGGCGGCACGGTGGCACAGTGGGTAGCACTGCTGCCTCACAGTGCCAGGGGCCCAGGTTCGATTCCGGCCTCAGGTCACTGTGTGTGTGGAGTCTGCATGTTCTCCCCGTGTCTGCGTGGGTTTCCTCCGGGTGCTCCGGTTTCCTCCCACACTCCAAAGGTGTACAGGTTAGGTGGATTGACCATGCTAAATTGGCCCTTAGCATCCAAAGATGTGCAGATTAGATGGGATTGGCCACGATAAATGTGTGGGGTTACAGGGATAGGGCGGTGTGGTGGGCCTGGATAAGATGCTCTGTCAAAGAGTCAATGCAGAGTCAATGGGCTGAATGGCCTTTTGTGGACCATAGGGGTTCTATGAAGCCTAGTTCATAGGCTTCGTAGAACCACCCCTCCCCCTCCCAATCGCACAGTCTCCTGGGTGCTGAGCCCCTCTTTATCATAACCTGTTATCTCTGATCAAGATCAAATAACTCAGCAGACACGGGAAATGGTCGAGCCAGAATTGTTGGTGAGCTTCCTCGGTAAAGTGCCGAGTGGGTCGCAAATCTTGAAGAGAAGGGATCAGAGTTATTTGCGATAATCTAACGAGAACGCACTCAAGTTTCTTTGACAAGGTAGAGGATACAAATGGACCTCAGCACTGTGGAGATGCAGCAGGGGTGACGGGAGCCACGTGACACGAGCGACACACCACACATGAACCTGCTCACTGTTTAACTGCTGAGTAAGTACCGCCATGACTCTTAACCCGTCAGGACTGTGGAGGGCCTGGCTCAGCAGTGTCACCAACAGGTGGCTCACGGTACTGCTGACCCTGGGAAAACTTGCAGCATAAAACCACATCATTTTTTAAAAAAAAATGGTCACAAACGTTTCCTTTGAAATTCCGACAAAGAGAGAAGTGGATTTAAAACCGGCTCAGAGAATCCCACCGGCCAATGAAAGCAACTGGGATCAAACCTCACAGAAAAATAAATCCAAGTAACAGAAAGAATGTCAAGGCACTGGAGAAAACGCAAAAGGTTCACCAGAATAATGGGGCCAGACGGTTCCAAGTGGTAGGAAAGCCTGAACAGGCCGAGTCTTGGGCGGCATGGTGGCACAGTGGTTCGCACTGCTGCCTCACAGCTCCAGGGACCCGGGTTCGATCCCCGACTTGGGTCACTGTCTGTGCGGAGTTTGCACATTCTCCCCGTGTCTGCGTGGGTTTCCTCCGGGTGCTCCGGTTTCCTCCCACACTCCAAAGATGTGCGGGTTAGGCGGATTGGCCGTGCTAAATTGCCCGAGTGTCCTGGAAGGCCTAGGTTAGACGGATTAGCGGGGTAAATCTGTAGGCCGGAAGTGAACCCAGGTTTGTAGCGTTGTGAGGCAGCAGTGCTAACCACTGTGCCACCATGCCACCCATCTTATGAGGAAAGACTGGACAGATGGGGCTTGTTTCCACTGAAGTTCAGAAGAGTGAGGAATAATTTGATCGAAATATGTAAGATCCTGAGTGGTATTGACAGGGTGGATGTCGAACGGATGTTTCTTCTTGTGGGCGAGTCCAGAACTAGGGGCACTGTTTTAAAATCAGGGGTTGCCCTTTTAGGCCAGAGAGGAGCTGGTCTTTCTCTCTCAAGAGAGTAGTGCAACTTTGGAACTTTCTCCCTCAGAAGGCGAGGTGACTGAACAGTGGTCACTGAGGTAGATAGATTTCTGTTGGATAAGGGAATCAAAGGTTATTGGGGATAGACTGGAGTGTAGAGTTCAAAACACAAAGTTTAAAGTTGATTTATTAGTGTCACAAGTCGGCTTACATTAACACTGCAGTGAAGTTACTGTGAAAATTCCCTAGTGGCCACACTCCAGCGTCTGTTCGGGTACACCGAGGGAGAATTTAGCACGGCCAATGCACCCTAACCAGAACATCTTTCGGACTGTGGGAGGAAACCGGAGCACCCGGAGGAAACCCACACACACACAGTGGGAGAACGTGCAGACTCCGCACAGACAGTGACCCAAGACCGGGAATCGAACCCCGCTGTGAGGCAGCAGTGCCAATCACTGTGCCACCGTGCCATATGTTTATGAAGAGAATAATATTCTCATAACAAAGAAGTAGGTTGTTTGGTCCTCAAGCCTGCTGATCCTGTGACGATACAGTGCCTTTAAGACATGTATGTTAGTCATGTTTCTTGTGCAGGATCTGTTTCAGCAGTTAGTTTTAATGATTGGTTCCATTGGGTCTGTAACCGGCATCTTCCATTGTTCCGGCAGCAGCATAATTGCTCCTAATTGCTGGAATGTTTGTTTTAATCTGGCCTAATGCTGTTCTGTTGCTGAGTGTTTTCCCCTGGGGTTTTACAGAGTAGGACTTGATTGGGTTGATTAACAAGGTGCCTAGGTGGAGCTAGGCTTACACAGGGAAATCAAGCTTACGTGCTGCTTGGAGTTGTTCGAGGGCAGTGCCTCTCTTTTCCTCTCTGGAATCTGCCAGGAAATAAGTCTCTTTCTCCGAGATTCTGCTGTATGAGAGTTAGAACAGTAAGAGGTTTAACAACACCAGGTTAAAGTCCAACAGGTTTATTTGGTAGCAAAAGCCACACAAGCTTTCGAAGCTCTAAGCCCCTTCTTCAGGTGAGTGGGAATTCTGTTCACAAACAGAGTTTATAAAGACACAGACTCAATTTACATGAATAATGGTTGGATATTCGGGTAAGCGTTCTCCAAGGCGGCCTTCGCGACACACGACAGCGCAGAGTCGCTGAGCAGAAACTGATAGCCAAGTTCCGCACACACGCGGACGGCCTCAACCGGGATATTGGGTTCATGTCACACTATTTGTAACGCCCACAGTTGCGTGGACCTGCAGAGTTTCACTGGCTGTCTTGTCTGGAGACAATACACATCTTTTTAGCCTGTCTTGATGCTCTCTCCACTCCCATTGTTTTGTTTCTTAAAGACTTGATTAGTTGTAAGTATTCGCATTCCAACCATTATTCATGTAAATTGAGTCTGTGTTTTTATAAACTCTGTTTGTGAACAGAATTCCCACTCACCTGAAGAAGGGGCTTAGAGCTCCGAAAGCTTGTGTGGCTTTTGCTACCAAATAAACCTGTTGGATTTTAACCTGGTGTTGTTAAACCTCTTACTGTGTTTACCCCAGTCCAACGCCGGCATCTCCACATCATGAGAGTTAGAAGACATGTCTCTGTCTGTCTGGATCTCTCTCCAGGGGTGTTAAAAGGCTGGAAATCTAGCATCCACGTCAGCATATCTGATTCCAAAAAGGGATTCATGTCTATGGGGATTCTACTTATATTGGGATGAATAGATATGATGATTTTTGATAGCTAAGTATTTTAATTGGTAAAAGTTATGCTATTTCTTTTTGTTACATTCCAACTGCTCTTAAATAAAGTATGTTTTGATAAAAGCTTCCTAGTGGGTCAATTGAATCATACTTGGAGAAAAACACTTTATGCTCACCTTAATTGGAGGTACGGTGGCACAGTGGTTAGCGCTGCTGCCTCAGGGACCCGGGTTCAATTCCCGGTCTCGGGTCACTGTCTGTGCGGAGTCTGCACATTCTCCCCGTGTCTGCGTGGGTTTCCTCCGGGTGCTTTGGTTCCCTCCCACAGTCTGAAAGGTGTGCTGGTTAGTTGCATTGGCCGTGCTAAATTCTCCCTCAGTGTACCCGAACAGGCGCTGGAGTGTGGTGACCAGGGGATTTTGACAGTAACTTCATTGCAGTGTTAATGTTAGCACCACTAATAAATAAACTTTAAAAAAAAGCTAATGCCAAAATCAAAAGAGAAAGTTAGGGTCCAGGCTAACTTCATAGTATACCTTGGAGTTTCTGATCTGGTCCCTAAAAATCCCCTCTCTCCATACCCCTTGACGTCTTTAGAATCTGGCAATCGGTTACCCTCTTCAATATATTCAGTGAGGTGGCCGCCGCAGCCTTGTGTGGTAGAGAATTCCATGGGTTCACCACCTTCCGAGTGAAGAAACGTCTCCACATCTCAACGGCATCCTAAAGGGGCTGATCCCAGGACTGTCCAAACCCAAGTCTCTGCTCTGCAGTCGCTGCCTCGGAGCTCTCATTCCCCCCCTCCCCTTCCCCAATTGGTAGCCATGTGACCCGACTGGAGGGCTCAGACCCACAGCCCTGCAATAATGACTCGCATTTGTTCCCAATACCAGGCGGTCCCCAAAACCTTTATCACGCACCTGAAATTCCTCCTGGTCTTTCAGCATCCTCGACCTCTCGAGTAGAATGTCCTCCAGACCCAGCTGACGTTCTTGACACTGCCTTACTCCACGAGGGAAATCCGTCACCAGGCTGCGGAGGGAAGCAATATCCAGAAGACCGTAAGACAGAGGAGTAGAATTAGGCCACTCGGCCCATCGAGTCTGCTCCGCCATTCAATCATGGCTGATTTTTTCTCATCCCCATTCTCCTGCCTTTTCCCCATAACCCCTGATCCCCTTATTGATCGAGAACCTATCTATCTCTGACTTAGAGAGTCACTCAAGCCAGGAAACCAGGACAAGGCCACCCCGCACCCCCTCCCCCCCATGTCATGTACATAGCCTTTGCTTCTCCACTGAGGGACAGCGTGAAAGCAAACGGGTCTTTGCTAACTCTGGAATGTCTCTTAAAAACTGGGCTTGTGCATTGCTGAAAAAAGCATGTACTGGGTTAACACCGAGAACATCTCAGAATGTCTCTTAATACAAAGATCAACTACACGGTGGTACAGTGGTTAGCACTGCTGCCTCACCGGGTTCAATTCCAGCCTTGGGTGACTGTCTCGGCTCGATTCCCGGCTTGGGTCACTGACTGTGTGGAGTTTGCACATTTCCTAGAATCATAGAAACCCTACAGTGCAGAAGGAGGCCATTCGGCCCATCGAGTCTGCACCGACCACAATCCCACCCAGGCCCTACCCCCACATATTTACCCGCTAATCCCTCTAACTACGCATTTCAGGGACAATTTTTAACCTGGCCAATCAACCTAACCCGCACATCCTCCGTGAGTTTCCTCCGGTTTCCTCCCACAGTCCAAAGATGTGCAGGTTAGGTGGATTGGCCATGCTGAATTGCCCCTTAGTGTCCAAAGATGTGCAGGTTAGGTGGATTGGCCATGCTAAATTGCCCCTTAGTGTCCAAAGATGTGCAGGTTAGGTGGATTGGCCATGCTAAATTACCCCTTAGTGTCCCAAGGTCTGTAGGTTAAATAGATTAGCTATGATAAATGTGTAGAGTTGGAGGGAAAAGGTCAACACAGTAAGAGTTTTAGCAACACCAGGTTAAAGACCAACAGGTTTATTTGGTAGCAAATGCCATTAGCTTTCGGAGCGCTGCTCCTTCGTCAGTGGATATCCACTCCATCTGACGAAGGAGCAGCGCTCCGAAAGCTAATGGCATTTGCTACCAAATAAACCTGTTGGACTTTAACCTGGTGTTGTTAAAACTCTTACTGTGTTTATCCCAGTCCAACGCCGGCACCTCCACATCAGGGATAAGGTCAGGCAGAGAACCTGGCTAAGATGCTCTGTCAGAGAGTCGGGGCAGACTCGATGGGCCGAATGGCCTCTTCTGCACTGTCGGAATGCTATGTCCTATGCACAAGTTGGCTGCAGAGTACACCATGAAGATGTCTTGTTGAGTTGACCCTAGCCAATACTTATGATCAACTAGCTCATAGTTAGGTATCAACGCAATATTGCTGGTCAGCTGTTGACCCTCAGGGACTTTGAGAGAGACACAGCCAACTTCCTCTTGTTTCAAGATGATGTCAGAAGGGTCGGATTATGGTCAGTTTCTGAGTAGCTGGTGATGCAGAATCCAAAAATATAAAAGCGCGCCCACCTCCGAGAATCGCCACGGGGGGCCTCAAACAAACACAACTTGCAGTCCCAGGTTTTCAAACTGGGGCTCCCTCCCTGGGCGGATGTCTGCTGTGACCATCTGTCACTGCCTCAAACACAACTCTGCTACCCCAGGTTTGCCCCTGTCGCCAAGTCCACCACCTGTGTCCGACACTCCGACTGCATCCCCTCCTGTGCGGCAGAAACCCTCCTCGAGGATTATTTCTCTTTTCCTCCGTCTCCCAACACCGGCTTCACCACCGTTTTGTCCACGTTCTCTGCCGTGGACCCTGGTACACCTGTCTCCAGGCCTTGTCGTTTACTGACCGTTCCTGTCCCATTTCACAGAATCTCACAGCACCAAGCCATTTGGCCCATTGTACCCTCCCTGGCTCTATCCAGTTCGTTCCACTCCCGTGCTCTTTCCCCGGCCACACATTTTCCAGCCACTCACCCGAGCTCAGAGCCCACAGTTTCCCTGAATTTGGATTGTCAGCAGTCCCTCACCATCTCTATCCGAGACCAATCCTTCAGCCAGTACGTTCCTCCCTTCCAACTCTCTTCCTGAAAAACATCCATCTTTATTTAAGAGTGGCCTGACTTCACTCCCAGCTTGGCACCCACCTCCGATGTTATAAGAATCATAGAATCCCTACAGTGCAGGAGGAGGCCATTTGGCCCATCGAGCCTGCACCGACCACAATCCCACCCAGGCTCTATACCCATAATCCCATGCATTTACCCTAATACCAAGGGGCAATTTAGCATGGCCAATCAACCTAACCTGCACATCTTTGGACTGTGGGAGGAAACCGGAGCACCCGGACAAAACCCACGCAGACACGAGGAGAATGTGCAGACTCCGCACAGACAGTGACCCAAGCCGGGAATCGAACCCGGGTCCTTGGCGCTGTGAGGCGGCAGTGCTAACCACTGTACCACCGTGATAAACCAGATTGGTGTAAATTTAGATCCAACCACCTTCACCAGCAAAGCAGTGAAAGAAGGGGCAGTGTACAAACGCGTTAATTTGGGTTTTGAGGGGGGGGGGGGGGGGGAGAAGAAGAAATCAAAGGGTACTTTCTTCCTCCACCTGCTCCTCCAACTTCCAAATTATGGAACTGTTACAGCACAGGAGGTGGTCGTTCGGCGCATCATCTCTGTGTCAGCTCTCTGTGGAGCAATCCACTCAATCCCATTTCCCCCCACTCTTACTCCTATAATCATGCAAATTTACGTCCCTCAAGCACCCACCCAGTTCCCTTTTGATATAATTCACTGTCTCTGCTTCCACTACCCTCGCAGGCAGCAAGTTCCTGGTCATTGCCAGTCGCTGAGTAAAAACAGCTCTTCCTCACACCTTCCCTACAGTGGAATCCCTACAGTGCAGAAGGAGGCCATTCGGGCCATTGAGCCTGCGCAGACAACAATCCCACCCAGGCCCTAACCCATAACCCCCATGTATTTACCCTAGCTAATCCCCCTGACACTAAGGGGCAATTTAGCATGGCCGATCCACCTAACCCGCACATCTTTGTAGTGTGGGAGGAAACCAGAGCATCCGGAGGAAACCCCCGCAGACACGGGGAGAAAGTGCAAACTACACACAGACAGTCGCCCGAGGCCGCAACTGAACCCGGGTCACTGGAGCTGTGAAGCAGCAGTGCTAACCCCAGTGCCGCCCAGTCCCCTAGTCCTTGTAGCTAACAGGAAGTTAGCTAACCTGGTTAGCTGTAGATGAACTTAGAGTGTTTTTTGCCCAATTTATCCAAACCTGTCACACCTCGATCAAATCTCCCCAAATAAGGCCAGACTTGATCTTATCAAGGCTCGTTGTATCTCGAACTTATTTGTTTCCGGTTAACATCGAAGCCACAGCTGGAAAGTGCAGGTTGGGGCAGAACGGGATCCATTTGTTCCCCCGTGGCTGACCGGTCTGCGCTCCCCGTGTGAAGAATAGGTGCTCGAGTGGGTAACCGGAGTGAGCAGCCAAGGAGAAAGCAAAGATAGGGAGTAGTTACAGAGAGGAAGGGGAAGGAGGTTGCTCCCACTTACCTGCAAAGTGCACCGAGAACATGCTCGTGAAAGGGATCATGTTCCGTCTGAATGAGCGACACCAGCTGCTGCACCATCCCCATTGAGCAGAGAACATCTGGAGGAGGAAAGGAAAACAGCGAACCTTTAACCCGCTGAGTGAAACATTTCAGTGTCCTCGCGACAGTCTATTCAGCAATACTGGTAGTCTATTGGGAGCTGCAGTCGCTGCTACAGCTCGGAGCAGTACTGAGAGCGCACCCACCTTGTACCATGCAGCCTTGTGCTCTCTCAATGTTGCCATGGGGTGGGCACAGTGGTTAGCACTGCTGCCTCACAGCGCCAGGGACCCGGGTTCGATTCCCGGCTTGGGTCACTGTGTGTGTGGAGTTTGCACGTTCTCCCCGTGTCTGCATGGGTTTCCTCCGGGTGCTCCGGTTTCCTCCCACAGTCTGAAAGATGTGCTGGTTAGGTGCTAAATTCTCCCTCTGTGTACCCGAACAGGTGCCGGAGTGTGGCGACTCGGGGATTTTCACAGTAACTTCATTGCAGTGTTAATGTCAGCCGACTTGTGACAAATATATATTTTTTAATTTTAAAGGAGCCAGTTTCTTCACCCCTCCCCTCCTGAAGCACTGGCTCTTTGCTGGACTCCAGTTCCATATCCATCAGCTCCCTCCCAAACTCACAACCAAATCGGCATCTCTCCAATCTCAGGGATGGCGGGCTATTCAAACACCGAGTACATCGCAGACTGCCTTTATTGTGCAAATGTACCTCCAACCTGGGTGAAGGGAGGCAGGGGGGGGTGAACAGAGAAGAGCAAAGCGGTTGAGGCTTTTTTCAACACCAGAGTGGCTCAGTACAGTGGCACAGTGGTTAGCACTGCTGCCTCACAGCGCCAGGGACCCGGGTTCGATTCCCGGCTTGGGTCACTGTCTGTGCGGAGTCTGCATGTTCTCCCCGTGTCTGCGTGGGTTTCCTCCGGGTGCTCCAGTTTCCTCCCACAGTCCAAAGACGTGCTGGTTGGGTGCACTGGCCGTGCTAAATTCTCCCTCAGTGTACCCGAACAGGCGCCTATGTGCGGCGACTAGGGGATTTTCACTTCATTGCAGTGTTAATGTAAGCCTACTTGTGACACTAATAAATAACCTTACTTATAAGCAAGCTTTTTTTTTAATTCATTCCTGGGACATGGGCATCGCTGGCTGGACCAGCATTTATTGCCCATCCCTAGTTGCCCTTGGAGGGCAGTTAAGAGTCAACCACATTGCTGTGGCTCTGGAGTCACATGTAGGCCAGACCGGTTAAGGGCAGAAGATTTCCTTCTCTAAAGGACATTAGTGAACCAGATGGGTTTTTCCGACAATGGTTTCATGGTCATCAGTAGATTCTCAATTCCAGATTTTTAAAAAAAATTGAATTCAAATTCCACCATCTGCCGTGGCGGGATTCGAACCCGGGTCTCCAGAATATTGGCTGAGTTTCTGGATTAATAGTCTAGTGGTAATACCACTAGGCCATCATTGACCTGGGACCTTCTGCTCTGCAAAGCAGAGTACCACTGCCTTTACACACTGCTGATTTTATAAAGAACATGCTAAGCTTCGCTTGAACCATACTCTCATTGGCACACGAGGGGTAAAACTACAGGCTGATTGTGCTGCCCTTCCAAAGAAACATCACAATCCGCGTGCCAAGAATAAATGCCACCCAGCATCAAGCTACACTAGTCCCAGACCAGATCGGGTAAGGACGGCAGATTTCCTTCCCTAAAAGGACGTTAATGAACCAGACGGGTTTTCCAACAATCGGCGATGGTCATCATTGGGAGTTTTAATTCCAGATTTGATTTTTTTTAAAAAAAGATTGATCAAAACCTTTAAGATGCTGAGGGGGTATTGACAGGGTGGATGTGGAGATGATGTTTCCTCTCGTGGGAAAATCTCGAACTGGGGTGGGGGGGGGGGGGGGCGGTCACTTTTTAAAAATAAGGGGTCGTCCGTTTAGGGCAGAGATGAGAAAACCTTACTCTCAGAGGGTGGTGAGTCTCTGGAACTCTATCCCTCAAAAGATGTGCGGGTTAGGTGGATTGGCCATGCAAAATTGCCCCTTAGTGTCGGGGGTAGGGTTACGGAGATACAACCTGGGTGGGATTGTCAGTGAGTCTCGATGGGCCAAATGGCCTCCTTCTGCACTGTAGGGATCCTATGAAGCAGAATCTTTGAATATCTTTAAGGCAGAGCGCGATAGATTCTTAAAGTTAAAGTTTATTTATTAGTCACAAGTAAGGCTTACATTAACGCTGCAATGACGTTACTGTGAAAATCCCCTAGATTTGATTAACAAGGGGGTGAAAGGTTATCGGGGAGTCGACGGGAATGTGGGGTTGAGGTTACAATCAGATCAGCTATGATCTCATAGAACGGCGGAGCAGCCGCAAGGGGCTGAGTGGGCTACTCCTGCTCCTAATCCGGGTGGCACAGTGGTTAGCACTGCCACCTCACAGCGCTAGGGACCCGGGTTCGATTCCCGGCTCGGGTCACTGTCTTGTGGAGTTTGCACGTTCTCCCCGTGTCTGCGTGGGTTTCCTCCGGATGCTCCGGTTTCTTCCCACAGTCCGAAAGATGTGCGGGTTAAGTGGATTGGCCATGCTAAATTCTCCCTTAGTGTCAGGGGGACTAGATAGGGTAAATGCATGGGGTTACAGCCATAGGGCCTGGGGTGGGATTGTGGTCGGTGCAGACTCAATGGGCCGAATGGCCTCCTTCTGCTCTGCAGGGATTCTATGAAAGTTTGTTTGTCTTTTCGCATATATTTAAATCTCACCATCTGCTGTGGAAGGATTTGAACCCGGGTCCCCAGAGCATGTCTCGGGATTACGAATGCAGTGACGATACCTCCCTGCCACTGTCTCCCCTTTGTTGCTGCAGCTAATCTCAGGCTGGAAATCAAGCCTGAACGAAAGTGGACCTGAAGGAGGGTCGAGGGCACAAACCAACCACCTAAACTGCCGTTCGGCCCCTCCTGCTGGTGAAGTGTGCGCGTTCAAACAAGGGGCTAAACTAAGGTCCCACCCCTGGATTGAATAGCCTGCCAATACTTACTGGGGACAAGTGGCCGATGTGGAACTGCCTTGCAGCCTGAGTCAGCACCTTCAGCGGAGGAGGGGAGAAAAACGGGAAAAAGGAAAATAAAATTAAAAACCCCAAATCACACATTTGTTGTCTGGGCAAGGACGACAGGGACCCACACAGCCCTCCACTCCCTCCCTCCCACACGCACGCCTGTCGCCCTGACCTTTGTGCTCAGGGTTGCTGATGAGCAGGTTCTGCAGTAGGAACGCAGCTTTCACCTTCAGTTTCTCGATGCCGCTCTGCATGGCTCTCATCAGCACAGAGAAACCGTCATGGTCGACAAACTCGAGCAAGCCAGCCGCCTGCTCACGCACCAAGCCTAGAAGATTGGAGGGGAGAAAGATCGTCAGCCTGATTTACAACTGCACGTCATCGAATCCCGACAGCGCAGGAGGAGGCCGTTTGGCCCATCAAGTCTGCATCACCTCTCCGGACAAGCATCTTGCACAGGCCCACTAACCAATCACCAACCCCATCCCCTGCTCTATTCCCCCCCCCCCCATTTACCACTGCTTGTCCACCTAACCTACACACCAAGGGGCAATTTAGCACGGCCAATCCACCTAACCTGCACACCTTTGGAAACCAGAGAACCCGGAGGAAACCAGGTGGACAGCACGGTGGCACAGTGGTTAGCACTGCTGCCTCATAGCGCCAGGGACCTGGGTTCAATTCCCTGCTTGAGTCACAGTCTGTGTGGGATCTGCACGTTCTCCCAGTGTCTGCGTGGGTTTCCTCCGGGTGCTCCGGTTTCCTCCTGCAGTCCAAAGACGTGCTGGTTAAGGTACATTGGCCTTGGTAAATTCTCCCTCAGTGTAACCGAACAGGCGCTGGAGTGTGGCAACTAGGGGATTTTCACAGTAACTTCATTGCAGTGTTAATGTAAACCTACTTATGACTAATAAATAAACTTCATTCAAGTATAGAGTGCATTGCACACAAAGGCACACGTCTTCAAGTAACCAGACCTAGGGGATACTGGTCTGTAAGATGCAGCTCTTAACATTGGACGGCATCTTTATCCACAACATCAAAGGACACTGGTCAGCATCACGTGGCTGTTTGTGGGAGCTTGCTGTGCACAAACTGACTGCTGCGTTTGCTACATCGGCGATTACACTTCAAAGGTATCTCACTGGCTGTCGAGTGCTTTGGGGCGTTCTGAAGTCATGACGCACTCAATCGAGACGCTCAAGACAGCATTTACTGATTATTCCATCGGAAACAACGTACGGGGGAAAAGGCAGGAGAATGGGCACAGAGTCAATACGCTCATTTGGAGAGCCAGTACAGAGACGATGGGCTGAACGGCCTCCTGCTGCGCTGTAACCATTCTCTGAATCGGAAAGGTGAGATATAAACGCAAGCCTGTCTGTAGCTTTATAGAACCTTAGTTAGGCCGCACTTGGAATATCGTGTTCCATTCTGGTCGCCACACTACCAGAAGGATGTGGAGGCCTTGGAGAGGGCACAGAAAAGATTTACCAGGATGTTGCCTGGTATGGAGGGCATTAGCTATGAGGAGAGGTTGGGGAAACTTGGTTTGTTCTCACTGGAATGACGGAGGTTGGGGGGGGGGGGGGGGTGGTGGAGGGGGCGACCTGATAGAAGTCTACAAGATTATGAGGGGCATGGACAGAGTGGATAGTCAGAAGCTTTTTCCCAGGGTGGAAGAGTCGATTACTAGGGGGCACAGGTTTAAGATGCGAGGGGCAAGGTTTAAAGGAGATATACGAGGCAGATCTTTTACACAGAGAGGAGTGGGTGCCTGAAACTCGTTGCCGGGGGAGGTAGTGGAAGCGGATACGGTAGTGACTTTTAAGGGCTGTCTTGACAAGTACATGAGTGAGATGGGAATAAAGGGATATGCAGAGCTGGGCTGAGAGGTGGCAAATGGAGTTTAATGCGGAAAAGTGCGAAGTGATTCACTTTGGAAGGAGTAACAGGAATACAGAGTACTGGGCTAATGGTAAGATACTTGGTAGTGTGGATGAACAGAGGGATCTGGGTGTCCATGTGCATAGATCCCTGAAAGTTGGCACCCAGGTTGATAGGGTTGTTAAGAAGGCGTACGGTGTGTTAGCTTTTATTGGTAGAGGGATTGAGTTTCGGAGCCAGGAGGTCATGTTGCAACTGTACAAAACTCTGGTGCGGCCGCACTTGGAGTATTGCGTACAGTTCTGGTCGCCGCATTATAGGAAGGATGTGGAAGTGTTGGAAAGGGTGCAGAGGAGATTTACCAGGATGTTGCCTGGTATGGTGGGAAAATCATATGAGGAAAGGCTGAGGGGCTTGAGGTTGTTTTCGTTAGCGAGAAGAAGGTTACGAGGTGACTTAATAGAGGCTTACAAGATGATCAGAGGATTAGATAGGGTGGATAGTGAGAGCCTTTTTCCTCGGATGGTGATGGCTAACACGAGGGGACATAGCTTTAAATTGAGGGGTGAGAGATATAGGACAGATGTTAGAGGTAGGTTCTTTACTCAGAGAGTAGTAAGGGCGTGGAATGCCCTGCCTGCAGCAGTAGTGGACTCATCAACATTAAGAGCATTCAAATGGTTATTGGATAAACATATGGATGATATTGGAATAGTGTAGATTAGAGGGGCTTTAGATTGGTTTCACTGGTCGGCGCAACATCAAGGGCCGAAGGGCCTGTACTGCGCTGCAATGTTCTATGTTCTATATGGTCCCCGGAAGGGTAGGGGGCTTTAGTTCAGTCGGGCAGCATGGTCGGTGCAGGCTTGGAGGGCTGAAGGGCCTGTTCCTGTGCTGTAATTTTCTTTGTATTGGAGTTAGGCACAGAGACACCCTCATCTTCTTATGTACAGGGGGAGGCGATGGCTAGTGATATTATCGCTAGACTATTAATCCAGAAACTCAGCTAATGTTCTGGAGACCGGGTTCGAATCCCGCCATGGCAGATGGTGGAATTTGAATTCAAGTTTTAAAAAAAATCTGGAATTAAGAATCTACTGATGACCATGAAACCATTGTCGATTGTCGGAAAAATCCCATCATTAATGTTCTCTAGGGAAGGAAATCTGCCGTCCTTACCCAGGTCTGGCCTGAAGACTGGAGGAACAGAGAGATCTTGGGGTCCATATCCACAGATCTCTAAAGGTTGCCACTCAAGTGGATAGAGCTGTGAAGAAGGCCTATAATGTGTTAGCTTTTATTAACAGGGGGTTGGAGTTTAAGAAGGGCCTGTTCTGTGCTGTACTGTTCTATGTTCTACATGTGACTCCAGAACCATAGCAATGTGGTGGACTCTGAACTGCCCTCCAAGGGCAACGAGGGATGGGCAATAAATGCTGGCCCAGCCAGCGACCTCCCCATGTCCCATGAATAAAAAAGCTACTGTCGCCCCTCCCATGCTCCCCCCCCCCCCCCCCCCCCCCACCCCCACCCCCCCACCACACACCCCCGGTCATGTGTTCCGGCGATACCAGTGGCACTTACACGATACAGCAAAAAGAGCTTTGATTCGGACCATGTCGCTGCTGTCACTGTTCAGAAGCTCCAGGAGTTTGGGCATGATGCCCAGGTTCAGCACATGCTCCTGCACAAAGGGGTTATTCTGGCTACACGTGCCAATGAGGTGTGCCGTCCGCCAACGCAGCTCAGGGTCCGAGCACTCCAGGTAATTCTCCACCACCATCTGCATGCCAGCCAGCTTACAGAAATCTAAATAAAGCAAAAGAGGGGCATCAGCAAGCGGGGCGAGGGAGTCGAGAAAAATCAGCCATGGTTATCGCTCCCCATCATTCTGTACTTTACAACAGCGACCACACTTCAACAGAAAGTTCTGGAAATTCTCAACAGGTCTGACAGCATCTGTGGAGACAGAATAGAGCCAACATTTTGAGTCTGGATGATCCAAGCTTGAAACATTTGCTCTATTCTCTCTCCAGAGATGTTTTTTTAAAGTTTATTTATTAGTGTCACAAGTAGGCTTATATTAACACTGCAATGAAGTTACTGTGAAAATCCCCTGGTCACCACACTCTGGCACCTGTTTGGGTGAATTTAGCACGGCCAATGCACCCTAACCAGCACGTCTTTCAGACTGTGGGAGGAAACTGGAGCACCCGGAGGAAACCCACGCGTACTTTTGAATGGACCTACCTCGCATTAAGTTGATCTTTCTCTACACCCTAGCTATGACTGTAACACTACATTCTGCACTCTCTCTTTCCTTCTCTATGAATGGTATGCTTTTTCTGTACAGCGCGCAAGAAACAATACTTTTCACTGTATACTAATACATGTGACAATAATAAATCAAATCAAACCAGCCAATGTCTTGTGTTTAAGTTTATTTATTAGTGTCACAAGTAGGCTTACATTAACACTGCGACGAACTTACTGTGAAAATCCCCTAGTCGCCGCACTCCGGCGCCTGTTCGGGTTACATTGAGGGAGAATTTAGCACGGTCAATGCACCCTAACCAGTACGTCTTTCGGACTGTGGGAGGAAACTGGAGCACCCGGAGGAAACCCACGCAGACATGGGGAGAATGTGCAGACTCCACACAGACAGAACCCGGGTCCCTGGCGCTGTGAGGCAGCCATTCTAACCACTGTGCCACCGCTGTCAGACCTGCTGAGATTTCCCAGCATTTTCTGTTTTCGCTTCGGATTCCAGCATCCGCAGTATTTTACTTTAACCTTCAGGGGAACTCCACTGGCCGTGAAGCGCTTTGGGGGATGACCCACGGTTGTGAAGAGCGCTGCACCAATGCAAGTCCTCCTTTCAGTCTGAATAAAATGAAAGAATGACTCCTGCAAAAGCAACATCGATTACCTCCTGCGTTGTCGAGGTTTTCGCACAAATCTGCCACAGTATCGAGTGCATTGCACCGCCTTCCATCATCGCTCTGGTCATCCTCGGCTGTTTCATTCAGGATTTGGAGACAATCTTTAATCTGCTTCACTTCATCCAGTTGTCCGTTAAACACATCCGACAGCGCATCCTGCAACCACTGTCTCCGCTGTGCAAAAAGAGAGAAGGGAGAGAGAGAAAGGAATCATTAAATGGCAGTAAGACATACACAGCTTGGAGGACTGCATTATTGGGCTACTCCAGGCTCCTTAGGCAGCACCTACCAAACTCACGACCACTACCATCTAGGAGGATAAGGGTAACGGACACATGGGAACACCACCTCCCCCTCCAAGCCACTCACCATTCTGATTTGGAACTCTCTCACCATTCCGTCATCATTGATGGGTCAAAATCATAGATCATAGAATAGATCACAGAATCCTCCAGTGCAGAAGGAGGTCATTCAGCCCATCAAGTCCGCAATTCCATACTATCCCCATACAAAGAACAAAGAAAATTACAGCACAGGAACAGGCCCTTCGGCCCTCCAAGCCTGCGCCGACCATGTTGCCCGACTTAACTGAAGCCCCCTACCCTTCCGGGGACCATATCCCTCTATTCCCACCTTATTCATGTATTTGTCAAGACGCCCCTTAAAACTCACTATTGTATCTGCTTCCACTACCTCCCCCCGGCAGTGAGTTCCAGGCACCCACCACCCTCTGGGTAAAAAACCTGCTTCATACATCTCCTTTAAACCTTGCCCCTCACACCTTAAACCTGTGCCCCCCTAGTAATTGACTCCTCCACCCTGGGAAAAAGCTTCTGACTATCCACTCTGTCCCTCATAATCTTGTAGACCACAGGCATTTACCCTAGCTAGTCCTGCTGACACGAAGGGGCAATTTAACACGGCCAATTCACCTAACCCGCACAGTTTTTGGACCGTGGGAGGAAACCGGAGCACCTGGAGGAAACCCACGCAGATACGGGGGAGAATGTGCAAACGCCACACAGTGACCCAAGCCGGGAATCGAACCCAGGTCCCTGGCACTGTGAGGGGCAGCAGTGCTAACCACTGGAATTTTGGAACACTCTCCCTAACAGCACTGTGGGTGTACCTACACCACATGGACTGTGACAGCTCACCACCACCTTCTCAAGGGGCAATTAAGGATGGTCAATAAATGCTGGGCCCAGCCAGCTGTGCCCACAGGGGAGGCGACAGACTGGTGGTATTATCGCTAGACAATTAATCCAGAAACTCAACTAATGTTCTGGGGACCCAGGTTCGAATCCCGCCACGGCAGATGGTGGAATTTACATTCAATAAAACAAAATCTGGAATTAAGAATCTACTGATGACCATGAAACCATTGTCGATTGTCAGAAAAACCCATCTGGGTTCACTAATGTCCTTTAGGGAAGGAAATCTGCCGTCCTTACCCGGTCTGGCCTACGTGTGACTCCAGAGCCACAGCAATGTGGTTGACTCACAACTGCCCTCGGGCAACTAGAGAAGGACAGTAAACGCTGGCCAGCCAGCGACGCCCATGAATGAATAAAAATTACCCACGCCACAAAGTAAGTTTTTAAAAAGTAGTTCAGTTAGCAGAGCAGGATTTAACTGAGAGACATAATCCCTGACTGCTGGTGTGTACTGGTCTCGGGCGAAGATATAAACCAGATAGGACTGCAGAGGCTGGGAGTATGAAAAATGGGACAGTGGAAAAGGGAAGCAAAGTTGTCAACGTCTAAGAAGACAATTTAACGTTTGGGGCAGAGAAACTTTGAGTTACTGGAGACACCAATACTTGCAGATCATCGCAATACTTCACACACTGTCTGTGTGGAGTCTGCACGTTCTCCCTATGTCTGCATGGGTTTCCTCCGGGTGCTCCGGTTTTCTCCAACACTCCAAAGATGTGAATGTTAAGTGCATTGGCCATGCTAAATTGACCCTTAGTGTCCTGGGATGCCTAAGTTAAAGGGATTAGCAGGGTAAATATGTGGAGTTATGGGGATAGGGCCTGGGTGGGATTGTTGTCAGTGCAGACTTGATGGGCCGAATGGCTGTAGGGATTCTATGATTTCTATGACTCTCTCTTTACCCCCTGGATATAAAATCCATTGACAGGCCACAAACCTCAATATCTGACAAACAAAGTTTATTTATTCGTGTCACAAGTAGGCTTACATTAACACTGCAATGAAGTTACTGTGAAAATCCCTCTAGTTGCCACACTCCGACGCCAGTTCGGGTACACTGAGGGAGAATTTAGCACAACCAATGCACCCTAACTAGCACGTCATTTGGACTGTGGGAGGAAGCTGGAATGCCCGGAACAAACCCATGCAGACATGGGGAGAACGTGCAGATTCCACACAGACAGTGATTCCCAAGCCGGGAATCGAACTCGGGTCCCTGGTGCCGTGAGGCAGCAGTGCTAACCACTGTCCCACCGGGCCGCCCCATCACCCCGACTCAAAAACATTGGCTCTGCTCTCTCTCCAAAGAAAGAAGTCTCACAGCACCAGGTTAAAGTCCAACAGGTTTATTTGGAATCACGAGCTTTCGGAGCGCTGCTCCTTCATCCTCCACTCATCTGATGAAGTAGCAGTGCCCCAAAAGCTCGTGATTCCAAATAAACCTGTTGGACTTTAACCTGGTGTTGAGAGACTTCTTACTGTGCCCACCCCAGTCCAACGCCGACATCTCCACATCACGGCTCTCTCCAAAGATGCTGTCCTCTTTTTAGGTCAAACCAAACCAAGTAAACAAACTCAGATTAAATCAGGACAAAGTAAAAGGGGCAGCTCCCCAAAAAGGAGGGGGAACAGCCCGAACAGAAATCAAAGTACAAAGGAAACTTAAAAACATCAAATTAAAATGTGATTATTGGGGTCAATAATGCACCCCAAACCCCTGCGGTGCCCAGCGGGCGCGGAAAGCGTCAACCTCGCCCGTGGACACCGCATGCTCCCTCTCCAGGGACACCTGGCCGCGAACGTAGCCGCGGTAGAGGGGAAGACAGTCAGGACGGACGGCCCCCTCGATCGCCCGCAGCCTGGACCGGCAAATGGCGCGTTTCGCCAGGCCCAGGAGTAGGTTCACGAGGAGGTCGCCATCCCGACCCTCCCCTCTCCGCACCGGGTGTCCGTAGATCAGGAGCGTGGGACTGAAGTGCAGACAAAACATCAACAAAAGGTTCTTCAGGAAAACATAAAGGAAGTGCAGCCTAAGACACACAACATAGACATGGTCCACGGACTCCACAAGGCCGCAGAAAGGGCAGTCTTCGGAGCCCGTGAACCAGTGAATCCTACGGTTGTGCGGAACTGCTGCATGCATCACCCTCCACCCCAGGTCCCCGACGTAATTGGGGGAGATCCCTCCGTAGAGGGACCTCCAGCGGGGACCTCCGCCGCCCGGCGGCAACAAGGCCCGCCAAGGTGTATCCGGGCGACAGGCGAGGAGGCGGTAGTGGAGGATGTGCAGCAGCAGCCCGCACAGGAAACGCCTCCGCGCGGTAGAAAAAGGCACGGAGGGCATTTCCGCGAGGCGGCTCAGGCTGTGGGGCACCTCACCGGGGGGGGGGGGGCTGAGGCTTTGGGCCATTGTGGAATTCCGCCCGAACAGGGGAACGCTCGGGCGGGATCCCACCGCACGCCTGCGCCGTCTCCAGTTTGCGTGCAGTTTCGGGGCCGAGCACGACCGTCCTAAGGTCTAGGATGGCTTTGGTCGCGCGCCGGACGGTCGTCCCCGCGCGCTCAGCCAGCACGCGGGGACTCATCCAGCCCGCTCCTCCGCCATCGAGCACGTCCCCGATTCTGGTCACCCCGGCGTCCACAGCCCTCCTCTCCGCCAGCCACCTGAAGTTATACGGCTGGAGGAGCGGATTCCTGAGCAGCGGCTCTCGCATGAGAGCCGCTACTCCTGACGGGGGAGAGCTGCGTCGCGAGGCGACCTTGTTCCAGACAGTGAGGAGGTCCTGGTAAAAGACGGGCAACTCCTGCAGGGCGGTCGGAGCACGCCCCAGTTCGATATGCAGGAGCTGCACGTCATAACTGAGGCCGTGCCAGTGGCGGAAGAAATACGTCGCCGTGGCACACCACTGTGGAGGGGGCTCAACGTAAAGGTACCTCTGCAGGGTCTGGAGGCGGAAGGTCGCTATCTGAGTGCGAAGGCACACCAGACCTTGTCCGCTCTCCTCAAGCGGGAGATACAGGACCGCAGCAGGGACCCAGTGCAGTCGATTGCCCCAGAAGAACCGCAGGAGGGTTCTCTGGATATCGGTGACAAAGCCAGGGGGAGGGGTCAAAGGGACCAGCCGGTACCACAGCATGGAGGCGACCAGCTGGTTTATGACGCGAACTCGCGCCCTGTAGGACAGCACTCGGAGCAGTCCTGTCCAGCGACTCAGGCGGGCGGAGACTTTGGCCTCCAGCTCCCGCCAGTTCGCCGGCCAGGATTCCTCGGCTGGGCAGAGATGGGCCCCCAAGTAGAGGAGGTTGGTCCTGCTCCAGGTGAAAGGCCTGAGCTCCTCCGGAAGGGGGTCCGTCTCCCAAGGACCGACAAGGAGTCCGGAGCACTTGGCCCAGTTGATCCTGGCGGAGGACGCGGCGGAGTACACCGCCTGGCATTCTCGCATCCTCCGCAGGTCAGCCGGGTCCGTGAACATGAGGAGCACGTCGTCGGCGTAAGCTGACAGGACCACCCCTACGTCCGGTCCGCGCAGGGCCAAACCTGACAACCTCCTCCGCAAGAGGCGCAGGAATGGCTCCACGCATACGGAATACAGTTGGCCGGACAAGGGGCAGCCCTGCCGTACTCCTCTCCCAAAGCGAAGGGGTGCCGTCAGGGACCCGTTAACCTTAATCAGACACTCTGCGGCAGAGTACAGTAATCGGATCCGGGCGACAAAATGCGTCCCGAACCCGAATGCCCGCAGAGTCCCGAGTAAATACTCGTGCTCCACCCTGTCGAACGCCTTCTCCTGATCTAATGACAAGAAGGCGCCCGACAGACCAGTCCTCTGGGTGTGATGTATTAGGTCCCGGACCAGGTGGAGATTGTCATGTATACAACGGCCCAGGACCAACTGAGTTTGTCCAGCATTTGCTTGTTTTATTCTCAGTACCTGCGGCCTCAAGATCTCGCTATCTGATTCTGGTGTGAGCCAACGCTCCAGGGCTCAGAATAGTTATTCTTTCGCAAGGTTTTTTTTAAAAATCGAGTTTTCTTGAGGACGATTTTTATTTGGTGGGGGAGGAGGACACGGCTACTTTTCAAGTTCTAAAGATCGAGGTTAGATTAAAAGCTGTTTTCGAGGCAGGAATTTGCAAACTCACTCTGCGCCTCCATTAAAGGACATTAACAGAAACGAGAGACAAGGTGCTGGGCAACAGGCCAGGAATCCAATCCAAGATTCTGTCTCTGGAGAAGCAACAGGAGCGGGAGAATCTGGAATTGAAGGAGCCGGAGCAACCAGCCTGGGAGAGATCGAATCTGTGACTGGAGGAGCGGCTTCAGCCAGATTCTGTCGTCACCCACTCTCACTTCAATACCCGAACAGGCGCTGGGGTGCAGCGACTAGGGAATTTAGGGCGACGCAGTGGTTAGCGCTGCTGCCTCACAGCACCAGGAACATGGATTCGTTCCCAGGTCGGGTCACTCTGTCTGTGCGGAGTTTGCACATTCTCCCCGTGTCTGCGTGGGTTTCCTCCAGATTTTCGGGGCAACAATAAAGGCTGTGAAATACTTCAAGGTCATACTTACGCACGCCTTTCGATTTGTTTCAGTGATGACCATGTCCATACAGCATGTGCAATTTCCAGCAAGACTCACTGGTTAAATTCACTGAAGCTAATCATACAGTGCAGAAGAGACCCTTCAGCCCATCGAGTCTGCACCGACACGTGTGAAACACCTCAATTCCCACCTAATCCCACTAACCAGCACTTGGCCCACAGCCTCCAATGTTGCGATGAGTTAAATGCTCATCCAGATACTTTTTAAAGGATGTGAGGCATCCCGCTTCCACCACCCTCCCAGGCAGCGCATTCCAGACCCTCACCACCCTCTGGGTAAAAAAGTATTTCCTCAAATCCCCCCCTTAAACCTCCCACCCCTCACATTGAACCTATGTCCCCTCATGACTGACCCTTCAACCAAGGGGAACATACACAAAGAATGAACAGTGAGACCTGGAACCATACAGCAAGTAAAGCTTTGTACTAATGAAGGGTAATGCCCGAGTGTACACTCGCTATTTCTCTCCCCAGATGCAGCGATTATCTTGCTGCATTTGCAGCTTACTCCAGGCTAACTGCAGCTAGCTCGGTAAAGACCAGCGATCGAGCACTCATCGATCCACCCAACATCTTACAAAGTGTGGGCTCTCACCTGGTCTGGCTTTGGACCCTCAGTAACACGGCTGAACAGAATGAGTCCTACATGCGAGTCCAAACCCACAGCGACATGGCTAACTCTTCCTTCTACAATGGCCTAGTAAGACACTCAGCTCGGGAGTGGCACAGTGGCTAGCACTGCTGCCTCACAGCGCCAGGGACCCGGGTTCGATTCCCAGCTTGGGTCACTGTCTGTATGGAGTTTGCACGTTCTCCCCGTGTCTACGTGGGTTTCCTCCAGGTGCTCTGGTTTCGTCCCACAGTCTAAAGACATGCAGGTCAGGTGGATCGACCACGCTAAATTGCCCCTTAGCATCCAAAGACGTGCAGGTTAGGTGGATTGACCACGCTAAATTGCCCCTTAGTATCCAAAGATGGGCAGGTTAGGTGGATTGGCCATGCTAAATTGCCCCTTAGTGTCCAAAGATGTGCAGGTTAGATGGATTGGCCATGCTAAATTGCCCCTTAGTATCCAAAGATGTGCAGGTTAGGTCGATTGGCCATGCTAAATTGCCCCTTAGTATCCAAAGATGTGCAGGTTAGGTGGATTGGCCATGCTAAATTGCCCCTTAGTATCCAAAGATGTGCAGGTTAGATGGATTGGCCATGCTAAATTGTCCCTTAGTATCCAAAGATGTGCAGGTTAGGTGGATTGGCCATGCTAAATTGCCCCTTAGTATCCAAAGATGTGCAGGTTAGGTGGATTGGCCATGCTAAATTGCCCCTTAGTATCCAAAGATGTGCAGGTTAGGTGGATTGGCCATGCTAAATTGCCCCTTAGTATCCAAAGATGTGCAGGTTAGGTGGATTGGCCATGCTAAATTGCCCCTTAGTGTCCAAAGATGGGCAGGTTAGGTGGACTGGCCATGCTAAATTGCCCCTTAGTATCCAAAGATGTGCAGGTTAGGTGGATTGGCCATGCTAAATTGCCCCTTAGTATCCAAAGATGTGCAGGTTAGGGGATTTGCAGGGTAAATATATGGAGTTACGGGGTACCTCCCCATCCCATCCCTGTAACCTAACCCAATTAGCATGGCCAATTCATCTAACCTGCATATTTTTGGGCACAGAGTCATAGAGGTTTACAGCACTGTTGGGATTCTATGATCCAATGAGCAGAGATGGGTAACAAACATTGGCCTTGCCAGCAACGCCCACGGACGAATAAAAAGTTCATCTCTGAAGAAAGACCCTCACTGCTGTTTCTCGATCTCCAGATGCTGCTTGACCTGCTGAGTATCGGCACCATTTTCTACCAGATTCTTAGTTCACGGTATCTGCTATTGCGTTTCGCTGAGGAAAGGGTGGGGGAAAGGGAGGCGGGTCAAGCGGAATCACGTTTACCTCTTCTGGCATGGGATGCAACTCTGGAGCGGTGTCCCCCACGGAGCCTGCCTCCACTGCAAGTCTCAGCAGACCCTGCAGATTGTTGGGATGATGCCTGTTCCGCTCAGATCCACCCTCCGCCATTTTAAAGAAAGCTCAATCTGGAAGAAAAGAAAATCAAAGATTGACCGTACAATGATCGAAGCAACATAAAACAAAATGCTGGAAATACTCAGGAGTTGTGAATGGGAAAAGCAGAATCACCTCTCGTTTCTTCTGCTCACCATTCAATCAGATCATGGCTGATCTGTGTAAATAGCATTCCCAGTGATGTTCCCCCCACCCCCTCCCTCCCCCCACTGTGTTTCTTTCCCCCAGGCTATCTCACCAGACTATTTTACTGCCTTTCTTATCATTCTGCTGGCTCAGTGCAGTTTAAGGATTAGACCTCAGGGCCCACCTGATCCGTCAGAGCAGCATGGTGGCACAGTGGTTAGCACTGCTGCCCTCTTTTTAGGTCAAACCAAATAAACAAACTCAGATTAAGTCAGGACAAAGTAAAAAGGGGCAGCTCCCCAAAAGGAGGGGGAACAGCCCGAACAGAAATCAAAGTACAACGGAAACTTAAAAAACATCAAATTAAAATGTGATTGTCAGGGTCAATAACGCACCCCAACCCCTCACAGCGCCAGGGACCTGGGTTTAACTCCGGCCTTGGGTGACTGAGTGGAGTTTGCAAATTCTTCCCGTGTCTGCGCGGGTTTCCTCCAGGTGCTCTGGTTTCCTCCTACATTCCAAAGATGTGCAGATGGAGCTACCTCTCCACTCACCTGATGAAGGAGCAGCGCTCCGAAAGCTTGTGATTCCAAATAAACCTGTTGGACTTTAACCTGGTGTGGTGAGACTTATGACTAATGAAACCAAGCATGCCGAATGCCTTCTTCACCACCCTATCCACCTGTGACTCCACTTATGAACCTGTACTACCAAATCTCTTTGTTCTATAACTCTCCGCAACATCCTACCATTAACTGAATAAGCCTTGCCCTGGTTCGATCTATCAAAATGCATCACCTCGCATTTATCTAAATTAAACTCCATTTGCCATTCATCAGCCCACTAGCCCAATTGGGGGCAGAACAGTGGCAAACACTGCTGCCTCGCGGTGCCAGGGACCCAGGTTCAATTCCCAGCTTGGGTCAGTGTGTGTGTGGAGTTTGCACGTTCTCCCCGTGTCTGCGTGGGTTTCCTCCGGGTGCTCCGGTTTCTTCCCACAGTCCGAAAGATGTGCTGGTTAGGTGGATTGACCGTGCTAAATTCTCCCTCAGTTTCCCCGAACAGACGCCGGAGTGTGACGACTGGGGGATTTTCACAGTAACTTCATTGCAGTGTTAATAAGAACTGGAAGCAGGAGTAGGCCATCTGGCCCCTCGAGCCTGCTCCGCCATTCAATAAGATCATGGCTGATCTTTTCGTGGACTCAGCTCCACTTACCCGCCCGCTCACCATAACCCTCAATTCCTTTACTGTTCAAAAATGTATCTATCCTTGCCTTAAAAACATTCAATGAGGTAGCCTCAACTGCTTCACTGGGCAGGGAATTCCACAAATTCACAACCCTTTGTGTGAAGAAGTTCCTCAACTCAGTCCTAAATCTGCTTCCCCTTATTTTGAGGCTATGCCCCCTAGTTCTAGTTTCACCCGCCAGTGGAAACAACTTCCCTGCTTCTACCTTATCTATTCCCTTCATAATCTCATATGTTCCTATAAGATCTCCCCTCATTCTTCTGAATTTCAATGAGTATGGCCCCAGTCTACTCAGTCTCTCCTCATAAGCCATCCCTCTCAACTCCAGAATCAACCTAGTGAATCTCCTCTGCACCCCCTCCAGTGCCAGTATATCCTTTCTCAAGTATGGAGACCAAAACTGTACACAGTGCTCCAGGTGTGGCCTCACCAGCACCTTATACAGCTGCAGCATAACCTCGCTGTTTTTAAACTCCATCCCTCTAGCAATGAAGGACAAGTAAGCCTACTTATGACTGATAAACTTAACTTGATCAAGATCCTAAGGGGCAATTTAGCATGGTAAAGTATCTTACCTCAAGGCCACTGCCGCCACCACCCCCCTCCTCCTCCATTCCATACCCATCCCACTTCACCCCACCCAGGTCCCCTGGTGCTGTGAGGCATGGATGGTAGTCATGATGTGGAGATGCCGGCGTTGGACTGGGGTAAACACAGTAAGGAGTCTCACAACACCAGGTTAAAAGTCCAACAGGTTTATTTGGTAGCAAAAGCCACTAGCTTTCGGAGCGCTGCCCCTCCGTCAGGTGAGTGGGAGTTCTGTTCACAAACAGGGCATATAAAGACACAAACTCAATTTACAAAATAATGGTTGGAATGCGAGTCTTTACAGGTAATCAAGTCTTAAAGGTACAATTTGAGTGGAGAGAGCATTAAGCATAGGTTAAAGAGATGTGTATTGTCTCCAGACAGTGAGATTTTGCAAGCCCAGGCAAGTTGTGGGGTTACAGATAGTATGACATGAATCCAAGGATGAATACATCTCTTTAACCTGTGCTTAACGCTCTCTCCACTCACATTGTCTGTACCTTGAAGATTTGCTTGCCTGTAAAGACTCGCATTCCAACCATTATTTTGTAAATTGAGTTTGTGTCGTTATATGCCCTGTTTGTGAACAGAACTCCCACTCACCTGATGAAGGAGCAGCGCTCCGAAAGCTAGTGGCTTTTGCTACCAAATAAACCTGTTGGACTTTAACCTGGTGTTGTGAGACTTCTTGCTGCGAGGCAGCAGTGCTAATCACTGTGCCGCCATGCTGCCCTCATAGAATTCTACAGTGCAGAAAGAGGCCATTTGGCCCATCGAGTCTGCACCGACCACAATCCCACCTAGGCCCTATCCACATATCCCCACATATTTACCCATTAACCCCTCTTACCTATGCATCCCGGGACACTAAAGGGCAATTTAGAATGGCCAATTAACCTAGCCCACGCATCCTTGGACTGTGGGAGGAAACCGAGCACCCGGAGGAAACCCAAGCAGACACAAGGAGAATGTGCAAACTCCACACAGACAGTGACCCAAGCCGGGAATCGAACCTGAGTCCCTGGAGCTGTGAAGCAGCAGTGCTAACCACTACGCTACTGTGCTGCCCTGACAGATCAGGTGAGGTCTAATCCCTAAACTGCACTGAGCCAGCAATGATGAGACAGGCAGTAAAGTTGTGTGGCGAGGTGGCCTGGGAGATGATTCACCGGGCCTTAAATGAGCTGAGAGGCCCGGGACTGAGCTGAGAGGCCCGGGACTGAGCTGAGCAGCCGGCCAGCCAGTGTTCCTGTCATCCACAACATGCCTCAAAATGGCCGCCTCCTCCTCCCCCTCTCCTCCAGCCGCCGACCGGTCCCGAAACCCCATTAAAAACCCTCAGAGCGCGCCCCTTACCCACTCCCTCTCTCTCTCCCCCGACTCCCCCCTCGCCCGGGGGTCTCCGTCCCGGGCGCTCGACGCCTCCCCTCTGCCAGCCGCGCCGAAGCTTCCAGATTCTTCCAGCGCTTTCAGTCCATGGGCGCCACCATCTTGCCGGAAATGACGCCGCGCGGGGGTCGCGCCTCCCCCCGCTGTGACGCGCACCGGTCGGAGGTGACGTCAATGCGGGGCAATTGTCTGCGTGTGTTGCCATCGCCGCGCCGCCATTTTGGAAACCCCGCCCCCCCATCCCTCAGCCCTTCATTGAGCCATGGACAGACAATTGAGTTAGATGCTCCAAAAAACCCCAGTGTCATTGAAGAAAGATTTTAAATCACCCTCTTTTGTTAGATAGGCCCAGTTACCAAATTTACTGTAAAAGATTGGCATTTTTATAGTGACTTTTATTGCTGTTGGATGGTGAGAGGATGTTTCCCTTCTGGGGAACCTATAACATGGCATCAAAATAATCATTTAAGATGGAGACGAGGAGAAATTTCTCATCCGAGGGTCGTTATTCTTTGACTTCTCTGCCCGAGAGGAGGGATCATACAATATAGTCAAAGCTGAGTTAAGACAGTGTTGAGAGAGATTCGAAATGCAACTGGGCAGAGGGATCTGGGTATCTTTGTTCATGAATCACAGAGGGATCTGGGTGTCTTTGTTCATGAATCACAGAGGGATCTGGGTGTCTTTGTTCATGAATCGCAGAGGGATCTGGGTGACTTTGTTCATGAATCGCAGAGGGATCTGGGTGACTTTGTTCATGAATCGCAGAGGGATCTGGGTGTCTTTGTTCATGAATCGCATAAAGTCAGAATGCAGGTGCAGCATTTAATAAAAAAGGCAAATGGGATGTTGGCATTTATTGCAAAAGGACTGGAGTATAAAAGTAGAGAAGTGTTGTTGCAGTTGTATAGGGTGTTGGTGAGACCACATCTGGAGTATTGTGTCCAGTTTTGGTCTCCTTATTTGAGGAAGGATGTGGGTGGCATTGGAAGCAGTTCAGAGGAGGTTCTCCAGATTGATTCCAGGGATGAAAGGGTTGACGTATGAGGAGAGATTAAACAGTTTGGGCTTGTACTCGCTGGGGTTTAGAAGGATGAGGGGGGATCTGATCGAGGTATATAAAATTTTAAAAGGGACTGATAAAGTAAATGTGGACCAAATGTTTCCCCTTGTGGGGCAATCTAGAACAAGAGGTCACAGGTATAGGCTGAGAGGCGGTAGATTTAAAACTGACATGAGGAGGAACTACTTCTCGCAGAGGGTGGTGAATTTGTGGAACTCGCTTCCCCATAGCGCGGTGGAGCCTGAATCATTGAATGGTTTCAAGAGGGAAATAAACATATTTCTAATAAAGAAAGGGAAAGAAGGATATGGGGACCAGGTGGGGAGGTGGATGAGAGACCAGGGAGAGATCAGCCATGATCTGATTGAATGGCGGTGCCGGTTTGAAGGGCTGAATAAACATAGAAAATAGGCGGAGTGGGCCATTCAGCCCTTCGAGCCTGTACCATCATTCAATAATATCATAGAATCCTGGAATCCCTACAGTGCAGAAGGAGGCCATTTGGCCCATCGAGCCTGCACTGACAATATCCCACCCAGGTCCTATTCCCGTAACCCCACGTATTTACCTTGCTAGTCCCCCTGATACTAAGGAACAATTTAGCATGGCCAATCAACCTAACCCGCACATCTTCGGAGTGTGGGAGGAAACCGGAGCACCCGGAGGAAACCCACGCAGACACGGGGAGAGCGTGCAGACTCCACACAGACAGTGACCCAAGCCAGGATTCGAACCAAGGTCCCTGGAGCTGTGAGGCAGCAGTGCTAACCACTGTGCCGCCTTAGTGTCCAAAGATCATAGAATCCCTACAGTGCAGGAGGAGACCATTCGGCCAATCAAGCCTGCACCGACCAGAATCCCATCCAGGCCCTATCCCCATAACCCCATGTATTTACCCTGTTAATCCCCCCTGACACTAAGGGGCAATTTAGCATATCCAATCCACCTAGTCTGCACATCTTTGAACTGTGGGAGGAAACCGGAGTATCTGGAGGAAACCCATGTAGACACGGGGAGAACGTGCAAACTCCACACAGTGACCCAAGCCGGGAATCGAACCGGGGTCCCTGGAGTTGTGAGACAGCAGTGCTAACCACTGTGCCACCCTATTATCATGACTCAGTACGAATTACCTACTCCGTATTTCTTACGATCTGACAAAAAACAGGATTGTATCGATGGTTTAATAACTGCCGTTCCCAATTTTGAAGCCAACATGGATGAAACAAAAAATCTTTAAGAATATCAGATAGAATATCAGAGGGACAGATAGGAGGTTCTATGGCAGCGAAAGAGACTCACAGATGGTATGTTGCCTCCCGGGTGCCAGGGTCCATGACGTCTTGGACCGTGTTTTCAGGATCCTTAAGTTGTGGGGGAACAGTCACAAGTCGTGGTATACATCGGTACCAACGACATAGGTAAAGAAGGGACGGGGATTTAAAACAGGAATTTAGGGAGCTAGGGTGGAAGCTGAGAGCCAGGACAAACCATGTTGTCATCTCTGGTTTGTTGCCGGAGCCACGTGCTAGCGAGTTGAGGAACAGGGAGAGAGTGCAGATAAACACGTGGCTGCAGGGATGGTGTAGGAGAGGGTTTCAGTTACATGGATAATTGGAGCACATTCTGGGGAAGGTGGGACCTGTACAAACAGCACGGTTTGCACCTGAACCAGAGCGGCACCAATATCCTGGGAGGGAAATTTGCTACGGCTCTTCAGGGGGGTTTAAACTAATTTGTCAGGGGGATGGGAAAACGAGCTGTAGTCCAGAAGCCAGTGTTGAGTGTAGTGAGGTACTGAGGAGGGTATCAAGGTCGCAGGAGTGTCCCGGCAGGTGGGTTGAAGTGTGTCTACTTCAATGCAAGGAGCATCCGGAATAAGGTAGGTGAACTTGGAGCGTGGATTGGTACTTGGAACTACGATGTTGTGGCCATTACGGAGACATGGTTAGAACAGGGACAGGAATGTTTGTTGGAAGTTCCGGGGTCTAGATGTTTCAGTAAGAGTAGGGAAGGTGGTAAAAGAGGTGGAGGAGTAGCATTGTTAATCAAGGATAGTTTAACGGCTGCTGAAAGGCAGTTCGAGGCGGATCTGCCTACTGAGGTAATATGGGCTGAAGTTAGAAATAGGACAGGAGCGGTCACGTTGTTGGGGGTTTTCTATAGGCCCCCAAATAGTAATAGAGATGTAGAGGAAGAAATTGCAAAGCAGATTATGGATAGGTGTGGAGGTCACAGGGTAGTTGTCATGGGTGACTTTAACTTTCCAAATATTGATTGGAACCTTTATAGGTCGAATAGTTCGGATGGGGCAGTTTTTGTATAGTGTGTGCAGGAGGGTTTCCTGACACAATATGTGGATAGGCCGACAAGAGGTGGGGCCACATTGGACTTGGTACTGGGTAATGAACTGGGCCAACGTGTTAGATTTGGTTGTGGGAGAGCACTTTGGAGATAGTGACCAAAATTCGGTGTCTTTCATTATTGCAATGGAGAGGGATAGGGCCGTACGGCAGGGCAAGGTTTATAATTGGGGGAGGGGTAATTATGATGCGATTAGGCAAGAATTAGGGAGCATAAGATGGGAACAGAAACTGTCAGGGAAAGGCACAAATGAAAAGTGGAGCTTGTTCAAGGAACAAATACTGCGTGTCCTTGATAGGCATGTCCCTGTCAGGCAGGGAGGAAATGGCCGAGTGAGGGAACCATGGTTCACAAAAGAGTTGAATGTCTTGTCAAGAGGAAAAAGGAAGCGTATGTTAGTATGAAAAAACAAGGTTCAGTTGGGTTGCTTGAGGGTTACAAGGTAGCAAGGAATGAGCTGAAAAAAGGGCTTAGGAGAGCTAGGAGGGGGCATGAGAAGTCCTTGGCGGGTCAGATCAAGGAAAACCCCAAGTCTTTTTACTCTTATGTGAGAAATAAAAGAATGACCAGGGTGAGGTTAGGGCCGGTCAAGGGTAGTAGTGGGAACTTGTGCATGGAGTCAGAAGAGATAGGAGAGGCGATGAATGAATACTTTTCTTCAGTGTTCACCAAGGAGAGGGACCATGTTTTTGAGAATGAGTGGGATACAGGCTGATAGGCTGGAGGAGGTAGATGTCCTGAGGGAAGGTGTATTAGCAATTTTGAAAAACCTGAGGGTTGATAAGTCCCCTGGGCCAGATGGGATATATCTTAGGATTCTTTGGGAGGCAAGGGATGAGATTGCAGAGCCTTTGGCTTTGATCTTTGGGTCCTCACTTTCCACGGGGATTGTGCCAGAGGACTGGAGAGTGGCGAATGTTGTTCCTCTGTTCAAGAAAGGAAATAGGAATGACCCTGGTAATTATAGGCCGGTTAGTCTTACTTTGGTGGTCGGTAAGTTAATGGAAAAGGTCCCGAGGGATAGGATTTATGACCATTTGGAAAGATGCAGCTTAATCCGTGATAGTCAGCACGGATTCGTGAAGGGTAAGTCTTGCCTCACAAATTTGATTGAATTCTTTGAGGAGGTAACTAAGTATGTAGATGAAGGTAGAGCAGTTGATGTCGTATACATGGATTTTAGTAAGGCGTTTGATAAGGTTCCCCATGGTAGGCTCATGAAGAAAGTAAGGAGGTGTGGGATAGAGGGAAATTTGGCCAATTGGATAAGTAACTGGCTATCTCATAGAAGACAGAAGGTGGTGGTGGATGGAAAATTTTCAGACTGGAGACCAGTTACCAGCGGTGTACCACAGGGATCAGTGCTGGGTCCTCTGCTATTTGTGATTTTTATCAATGACTTGGAGGAGGGGGCTGAAGGGTGGATCAGTAAATTTGCTGATGACACCAAGATTGGTGGAGTAGTGAATGAGGTGGAGGGCTGTTGTAGACTGCAAAGAGACATTGATAGGATGCAGAGCTGGGCCGAAAAATGGCAGATGGAGTTTAACACTGATAAGTGCGAGGTGATTCATTTTGGAAGGACAAATTTGAATGCGGATTACAGGGTCAACGGCAGGGTTCTGAGGAATGTGGAGGAACAGAGAGATCTTGGGGTTCATATCCACAGATCTCTGAAGGTTGCCACTCAAGTGGATAGAGCCGTGAAGAAGGCCTATAGTGTGTTCGCGTTTATTAACAGGGGGTTTGAGTTTAAGAGCCGTTGGGTTATGCTGCAACTGTACAGGACCTTGGTGAGACCACATTTGGAATATTGTGTGCAGTTCTGGTCACCTCACTATAAGAAGGATGTGGAAGCATTGGAGAGAGTGCAAAGGAGATTTACCAGGATGCTGCCAGGTTTGGAGAGTAGGTCTTATGAGGAAAGGTTGAGGGAGCTAGGGCTTTTCTCTTTACAGCGGAGGAGGATGAGAGGCGACTTAATAGAGGTTTATAAGATGATGAGGGGGATAGATAGAGTGGATGTTCAGAGACTATTTCCTCGGGTGAATGTAGCTGTTACTAGGGGGCATAACTATAAGGTTCATGGTGGGAGATATAGGAGGGATGTCCGAGGTAGGTTCTTTACTCAGAGAGTGGTTGGGGTCTGGAATGGACTGCCTGCAGTGATAGTGGAGTCAGACACTTTAGGAATTTTCAAGCGGTTATTAGATAGGCACATGGAGCACACCAGAATGATAGGGAGTGGGATAGCTTGATCTTGGTTTCGGACAAAGCTCGGCACAACATCGAGGGCCAAAGGGCCTGTACTGTACTGTACTGTTCTATCAGGAGCAAATGGATACAAAATCAACAGGAAGCTAAGTCTGATACCCAGGATAAACTTCCCAAATTGGTCTTGATCGCTAACCAATGGTCCTATCCTGTTTTTTTTTTAATTGGCTGTATGGATGTCAATTGAGAAGGGGATCAGGCTACCTTGTGATGTCATCCATGGTTAAATAGCTTGCCAATAGGTTGTACACAAAGATTTATACACAAAGCATGAATAATTGGATGAGGTACTTGAGAGTAATTGGTGCTTGTGGAATTTCGACTCACAGGAGGTTTGTCTGTTCACAGAAAAGGCCCCAACTCGAGCAGTGCGTCTGATTCTGGGCACCGTTTGCGTGGGTTTCCTCCGGGTGCTCTGGTTTCCTCTCACAGTCCAAAGATGTGCAGGTTAGGGAGATTGGCCAGGCTAAATTGCCCCTCTAAAGATCATAGAATCCCTCCAAGTGCAAAAGGAGGCCATTCAGCCCATCGAGTCTGCACTGACAACAATCCCAACCAGACTCTATCCCCGTAACCCCAATCATTTACCCTGCTCATCCCCCTGACACAAAGGGGCAATTTAGCATGGCCAATCCACGTAAGCAGCACATCTTTGGAGTGTGGGAGGAAACCGGAGCACCCGGGGGAAACCCATTCAGACACAGTGAGAACGTGCAAACTCCACACAGACAGCGTGGAGTACATCAGATGTGCAGGTTAGGTGGATTGGCTGTGCTAAGTTGCCCCTTAGTGTGCAAAGATGTATAGGGTAGCAATGGGAAATGTCTGGGGTCACAGGGAATAGGGTGGGGGAAGAGGGCCTGGGTAAAATTTGCTGTCAGGGAGACAGTGCAGACTCGATGGGCCGAGTGGCCTCTTCTGCAGCATAGGGATTCTATTCACAGTTGGTGAAGGCATTAGAGAGGACGTGGAGGAGATTTAGAAGAAGCATTCCGGGATGAGGGATGTGGATAAGTTACGCGGAGAGGCTGGAGAAGCCGGGGCTCTTCTTGGAGAAGGTTGAGAGGAGATTTGATAGAGGTGTTCAAACTCACAAAGGGTCTGGACAGCGTAGGTAGCGAGAAACCAGTCTCATCAGCAGAAGAGTTGAGAACCACAGGACACCGACTCAAAATGGATGGCAAAAGAATGAGCGATTAGGAAGTCATATGTACATGGTGTGTGGTTCGGGTCCAGAATGTACTGACTGAGAATGTGGATGAGGCAGATTCAATCTTCACACTATATCCGAGCCATGGTGATACAATGATTAGCACTGCGTCCTCACAGCACCAGGGACCCGGGTTCAATTCCAGCCTCGGGTCACTGTCTGTGTGGAGTTTGCATGTTCTCCCCGTGTCTGCGTGGGTTTCCTCCGGGTGCTCCGGTTTCCTCCCACAATCCAAAGATGTGCAGGTTAGGTGGACTGGCCGTGCTAAATTGCCCTTTAGTGTGAGGGGACTATGATTCTCCTCTCAGGTGGTCGTTAAATTTTGGAATTCTCTTCCTGAGAGGAGGGGCCATTCAGTACACTCAAAGCTGAGTTAGACAGAGTATTGATTGACAAGGGAGTCCAGGTTTATTGGGGGGGGGGGGGGGGCGGGGGGGTCAGGCAGGAAAGTGGAGTTAAGGCCACAATCTGAACAGCCATGATCTTATTGAATGGCAGAGCCGGTTTAAAGGGTTAAATAGCTACTCAGCCTGGGCGGGATTGTTAATGGTGCAAGCCCCGTGGACCGAATGGCCTCCTGCACTGTAGTGATTCTGGCTGGACTATCGTTGGTGCCGGCTCGACGGGCCGAATGGCTTCCTTCTGCACTATAGTGATTCTATGATTCTGGTTGGACTATTGTTGGCACATGCTTGATGGGCTGAATGGCCTCTTTCTGAATTGTATTAATTCTATGATTCTTGTTGGACTATTGTTGGCACAGGCTTGATGGGCCGAATGGCAGTGTCTTCTGCACTGTTGTGTTTCTACGAGAGAAACATTGCAGGGCTCTGAGGAAGGTATGTTTGTGTGGTGTGTGTGAGAGTGGGGGTGGCGGGGTAGCAAGACTAGCTGAGTTGCTCTTGTTGGGAGTGACACAGACGTGATGGGCAGAATGGCCTGCCTCGGTGCCCCGGCCATTTTATAGCTCCATTCTATGCTACGAAAATGACGCCAAGTCTGACACCTGCGATAAACATTCCCAAGTTGACTAGGATTCATGAAAAAGGATATTTAATTACATCTTTAAAAACATTTAAAAAGCTGCCACGGCAAAGCTTCAGCTTCTGAATGCCTCTGATCGGTTAGTCACTCCCAGGCGTCATACTTTCAAACGACTGTCCTCAACTGAGAAAGAGACGACAAACACACGCGGCAAGATTAATCGTACATTGCATAACGGACACCTTGTGCATTGATCTGACACCTTTGACAAAATAGAACTCCAAAATTGCTTGGTGAAGAAGAGTAATTCAAGAAAATAAATGAGGGGGACATGAATTGGCATCACAGATCCACAACAGGGAGCGGGACAGGGATGAGGAGAAACGTCTTCAGAGTTCTGAATCTTTGGAATTCTCTACCCTAGGAAGCTGTGAATGTTCAATCGAAAATATATCCTCAGTGCGGAGATCGATAGATTTCTGTGCACGAGAAGGAATCCAAGGATTATGGGGAGGTGGTGGCCAAGTGGTATTGTCACCGGACTAGTAATCCAGAGACCCAGGGTGATGCTCTGGGGACCCGGGTTCGAATCCCGCCATGCCAGATGGTGAAATTTGAATTCAATAGAAATCTGGAATTAAGAATCTACCGATGACCGTGAAACCATTGCCGATTGTTGGGAAAAACCCATCTGGGTCACTAATGTCCCTTTAGGGAAGGAAATCTGCCGTCCTCACCCGGTCTGGCCTACATGTGACTCCAGAGCCACTGCAATGTGGTTGGCTCTTAAATGCCCTCGGGGTGGGCAATAAACGCTGACTGAGCCAGCGACGCCCACGTCCCATGAACAAATTTTTAAAAACGTGGGGTTCGAGTGGGAGGGCGAGTTTTGGTGGACGAGGTCGGCCATTTTCTAACTGAACGAAGATGCAGGTCCCAAGGGCTGCATGGTCCATTCTCGCTCCTATATCTTATGTATGTTCTTTCACTGTCGCTGGGTCAAAATCCTGGAACACCCCCCGTAACAGTCCTAAACCACACGGACTACAGCGGGTTCAAGGCAGCAGCTCACCACCACCTTCTCAAGGGCAATTAGGGATGGGCAATAAATGCCGGTCTAGCCAGCGACGTCCACGTCTCAAGAATTTTTTTTTTAAATTTATCGGTGTGCTCAATCACTTGCCCTAGTTATTAGTTAACGAGACAGAGGCTTTTCTGGAGGGGAGGTAGGTAGTTCAAAAATCCAGGACAAAACACTCAACAAGACCCTGCTTTTATGGGACTCTCTTTAGCACCTTAAAATAAGCAGCAATTTAACACCCTTATATCTGACAAACAGGTCAGAAATACAATTGCTTCCCACGTTGGTGGTTTTAAAAAACCCAGCTTAGGCCAGGAGAGGGAGCACATGTACACAAGTGTGCACACAAACATACACACACAGACACTCCTGTTTTTTGTATAAATACACACACACACACACACAAACACCCCCCCGTTTTTTGTATATATACACACGTGCACTTCTTTTTTGTATATATAAATGCACACACAACACAGAGACATACACAGCATACTCCTTTTTTTGTATACACACTCACAGACACACTCCTGTTTTTTTGTATATATATATATACACACACACAGACAGACAGACACACATACACACACTATTCTCACCCTACATTCCAAGGCCTAGAACCAGTGCTGTCACAAGGCCTATTTACTGCATTGATACCAAGAAGCTGTGTATAAAACACTTCAAATGTTGTGCTTTGTGTGATATTCTTAAATCAAATCAAAATACTCCCAAACCCCAGTGACAGACAGGCACCGAACACCACGTCAGCTTAATGATACGTGGGCCAGACTATTCTCTGCCGCAGTTGTATTTATAATTGTCCGATTCAGTGTATTCCACAACACTCTTTGTCTGTACGCATGATACTTCTTCATAAATGACAAAAGAACTGGGGGGGCGGGAGTAGGAAGATGAGTTTTTCTTTTAAACATATTAAATTGTTATAATTTGGCGGTACAGCAGCTGAGAAAGGATGTGGAAACAGACTCAACAGCAACTTTGGAGAGGGTGTTGTGTCTCTACTCAAAAAGGAAACATTGTAGGACTGTGGGAGAAGTAGTTCTCATTCGACAGCTCTTCCAAAGAGACAGCAGGGAGACTGTAGGCCGAATGGCTTCTCTGCCTGCTGTACGATTCTTGGAAATGCTTGTGACAAACAACACTGACCCCCCCCCCCCCGCCTGCCCCGTCCCCCCCAGACTTGTGTGAAATTTTCAGATCGAGTTAAAGACAATTTGAGAGAGAGAGAGAGAGAGAGAGAGAACCGGTGAAACTCCTCACAGACTTCAGACACAGAGAAGAGAAACTGTGCGTTTAAAAAAAAAAAGAACATTTTTTACTTTTCTCAGATGAGGAAGGATATCAAGCACATCAGCCGATCGATAAGCACCAAAAGTTGTTATCCTGAGGTTATACGAAGCTTTACATTTTGTCCCGGGGACCAAGTCCGGAAGGTATTTCAAATGCTATTGGAAGAGGTACTGGAAGGAAAGGTCAAACAAATCTCACTTTTATACGCTGCTCCTTGTGTTGCTGTGTGACTTTGCCAGTTCATGAGCCTTAAGAACCCATTGGGCCAAGCCAACCAGCAGGACGGACACCGCCACTTCCTAGTTTGCACAGCGATGTACCTTTAGGTCCCCAACCCGCCTCTCCTCTCATGACTCGGACAGCTCCAGGACAACAGAAAGTCTCTGGTACCTCAGTCAAGTGCCCTCATTAACCCAGACACGGAAGCGTTGGCAGGCTGTTTGGCCCCACAAGCACCCCAGCTGACTGTGCTCTGAAGATTGCCTTTCCCAGTACAGAGCGGCCCATCCCCCCTCCCCTTTCTAATGGCTGCGTCCGACGCCAGGGGATAGCCACCCTGGGCTACAATGGGGCGACATCTGCACAGAGGGGCTGTCAAAACCCCTTTCTGGCCACCCTAGTCGGGTAGGGATAACTCCCATCCACCCTCGAGGGGGGGGGGGGGGGGGGGGGGAGTGCAAAAGTCGATGCCAAGCCTAAGCCCCCTCCCCCTGCCAACCATCTCAAAGTGGCAAAATCGTTGTGCAAACTGGGGAAACGGCTACAGATCAGTCACCGAGCTCACCGATAGCGTAACACAGGGAGGGGTGAATTTTAACATCATCTTTCTGTATGTGTGAGAAGGAGCAGAAATAGAATTTCTTTGTCCTTTTCACAGAATGCTTCTTTCTTTACGGTGGGGATTTGGGGATGGGGGGGGGGAAGAAACACTGCCTGCCCCGATGAAATACTCAGACAGAGTCTTCACTTGTCGAAGAGGAGATATCGAAGTCTATGGAACCATGGCTGACCACCAGACGCAGGCGTTTGGATCTGGCAAACGGGGTGAAAGCCGCAGGTCTTTTGCTGTCTCTCACCGAGGAAACAAAACAGTCGTGAGACAGCACACCCTCGGCGCACACCCCATCGTGGGACGGGCCCAGCCCCCTCACCCCCTCGCCGCATAGCCTCATCTCCTGGCCGCAGCTCGGGGGACGCCTGGAGCTCTTGCGCTGGGTCGCGTTGGGTGGCGGGCCGCTGCTGGCCGCCGGGGCCAGTCCGCTTGCCGTTCTCCTGCCCTCCGCCGGGGCCTTCCGCTTGACGACTTGCTTTGGCGACGGCCGGCCGCCTGCCCCCTGTCCGTTAGCTGTCCGCTCGCTTTGCCTCGCCGGCTGGCTCGCGAGGGGACAAGGCTGAGCGCAGGGCAAAGTCCTCAAGGCTCCACCGCCCGCCGTTTGCTGGGCCTCCGTTTTGGAATCCGGCAGGCTGCCGCCCGCCTCCCCTTTCCCCGTGCTCAGCCTCGCGGCCAACCTCCTCCGAACATACCAGGCGCGGGTGGCAGACTCGCAGATCTTTGAAACATCTTCCAGAATGACGCGGACGTCCCGCATTTCCAGCGCGCCGGCAGGGCGGCAGCCCCCGTCCGCTGAAACCCGGGGGCCTTGGCTGCAGCTTTGCTGAGGCGCCCTGCTGCCTTGGACTGAGCCCCGCGCTTCCTTCTTGACGCTCGTCATGAGGACAGAATCCTTGCTCAAATCGATTTTCACAAAATGGGTCAAACCAAACGCTCTCTGGGGCGGTAACTCTGGGCTTTGGCAGCGCTTCCCCTTCAAACTCGTCTTCCTTCTCGACGTCCTCTTCTGCCGCCTCCTCCTCCTCCTCCGCCTCCGGCCGCCAGACACCTTCTCGCTGGCAGCCTGCGAACGAAGAGGAGGGGGGCCTGGAGAAAGGGCTCCATTTGTGCTCTGCGGTTTGGACGGTACTTGGTCCAGTGAAGGCAGGGTGACTTCAGGTGTCAAACCCAGGGCATCAAAACTCTTCGGAGCTGGCAGCGACGACTCTATCGGTTCAGATTTAGACGCTGGGACTGAATTGGCGCTGGCAGGAGCTTTCTGACTGGACACCTCCTCTGGCCGCTGAGGGACAGTTGTGACGGGGTCGGCCTTTGGTGCGTCCCGGAAAACCCGCCCGTTTGTTCTGGTCGCTGCCTCGTTCAAATTGGTCGTCGGCCCGGAGAGATCCGCACAGTGGTACAAATCCACTCGCAGATCCTTCAGGAAGATGCCTTCTGGCATCGGGAATGTTGCGGGTTGGAGCTGTAACGTTGAGGAATATCCAAACCTGCGGTGAACTCCGCCTGCCTTGCTCGTCTGCGACGGAGACTCCCTCCCGCGATAAGCTGCCCGGCTGCCAGCGGGCGGACTCTCCAGTGAGCTGCCGCCGGTTGCCACCTCCTCCCCTGCGCCGCCCTGAGTGTTCTGTAGCTGCAGTGCCAGAGACCGGAGTGCAGACGGCGACTTTGAGTGCGCGCCGTGCGGGCTCTGCCTTTTCCACTTTCCTCGTCTACTCCTCCTTGAGCTTAAGGAAAGTCTCCTCTGTGAAGCTAAAATTAAAAGAAAAAAAAACTGATTTACCAAGTGTGCTCAGCACTGTGTTTGAGATCTCACTTCCCCAATGTTTTTGACCAATTTTGTCTTGATGACATTAATCATAGAATCCCTACAGTGCAGAAGACGACCATTCGGCCCATCGAGTCCGCACCAACCACAATCCCACCCATTTTAGAACATAAAACATAGCAAAAATACAGCACAAACAGGCCCTTCGGCCCACAAGTTGCGCCGGTCATGTCCCTACCTACCTAGGCTTATATATAGGCTTACCTATAACCCTCAATCCTATTAAGTATCTCAGCGTACAACTTGATCTATGTAGACAACAGTGGTTAGCACTATTGCCTCACAGCACCAGGGACCCGGGTTCGATTCCATCCTCCGGTCACTGGTTGCGTGGGGTTTGCACGTTCTCTCCGTGTCTGCGTGGGTTTCCTCCGGGTGCTCCGGTTTCCTCCCACATTCCAAAGATGTGCGGGTCGGGGTATATTGGCCATGTTAAAATTGACCCTAGTTTCAGGGGGAAATAGCGGGGTAAATATGTGGAGTTGAGAGAATGGGGCCTGGGTGGGATTGTGGTCGGTGCAGACCCGATGGGCCGAATGGCCTCCTTCTGCACTGTAGGGATTCTATGATCATTGTGAGCAGATAAGCGAAAGTGTGCCAAACGTGGTTCTATATCTTCCTCATCTGGAACTAACTTGTGAACAAAACAGTTTTCAAATTACAGACCTATTCCCATCTGCTTAACCTTTGTCGAAAGAAGAATCTCAGTTCAGAGAATCCCCACTGGAGTGTTGCACTGCCCGTCCCCCCTCATCCCCACAACAGCACCGGCATCCAGACATCCTGACCCTTCCTACAGGAATAGGAGCCAGCGCTGTGACTGTACTCACTCTGCCATAGGGCCCTCTCTGCGGTTTTCTGATACAGATCAACACAAGCTCCTTTGGGCCGCCTTCCTTTGCCTTTCTGATTCATACGACTTAGGCGGCTGTCAGTCTCCCTCAGGCCGTACTTGCAGAGCGCTCCCACCTCAATGTCACGCTTCTTCGTCCTGAAGGCTCCTTCTCCCCGCCTGGAAAGAGTAAAGATCAACTCAACAGATCTTATCATAGAATCCTAATGTGCAGAAGGAGGCCATTCAGCCCATCGAGTCTGCACCAACCACAATCCCATCCAGGCCCTATCCCCATAACCGCATGCATTTACTTTAGCTCGTCTCCCCTCACACTAAGGGGCAATTTATCACGGCCAATCCACCTAAGCTGCACATCTTTTGGAGTGTGGGAGGAAACCGGAGCACCCAGAGGAAACCCACGCAGACACGAGGAGAATGTGCAGTCTCCACGCAGACAGTGACCCAAGCCGGGAATCGAACCCGGGTCCCTGGCGCTGTGAGGCAGCAGCGCTAACCACTGTGCCACCGTGCCGTCCATAGAATGACAATGGGGCAAGAAAATTAACAAAGATAAAAACAGAAAGGGCTGGGAAATGTTCAGGGCGGCACGGTGGCACGGGTTCAATTCCAGCCTCGGGTCACAGTCTGTGTGGAGTTTGCACATTCTCCTCGTGTCCGCGTGGGTTTCCTCCAGGTGCTCCAGTTTCCTCCCACAGTCCAAAGATGTGCGGGTTAGGTTGATTGGCCGTGCTAAATTCTCC